>NW_028280986.1:815000-941405 GCF_059751285.1 Brachycentrus maculatus | reverse complement strand
GAGAACGAAGAAAGAGAGATAGATGCGCGGGAAAATGAAACATCGTGTCGATACAATCGAACGCTGGAAGACACTTTCAGTGGTCTTCCAGAGGAAGATCCTCGAGAGTTCATAAGGGCATGTGAGGTTTATTTTGCGTCCGTGGGAACGAGTCCCGCAATAAAAACGACGCGAGCTGTACGGCAGCTACAAGGGGAGGCATGGGAGTTTTTCCGGCCCCATTCGAGCGGACGTTGGGAATGGGGAGATTTCAAGGAGGTACTTCTACATAGGTATAGTGTAGAATCAGCGCGTGCCTCCCTTATGGTACACCTGTACGGCGACATCCAACGAGACGAAGAAAGTGGCGTGGCTTTCCTACAAAGAAAGTACACCGTCTACAAACGACTGCATCCGGAGGGGAACGCAGATGAACTCTGTGACGATCTCATAGCGCTTATGAGACCGCGATATTCGGAGTTGTTACAATGTTGCGGGGCAGGGAAGTACTCGATGACCTCGCTAAAGGCTCGCGTTTCGGGAATAGATTTCCCGAAACGACCCCTTTTCCTGAAGCCAAACGTACAAAATGACAGAGACATAAGATGTCGTGATGAGCCGCGAGAAGATATGAGGGGAAATCGACCGCCTCGACATAATTACTCAGGACCTCCCCAATGTCATTATTGCCCTAAGCGACACTTCCATCAACATTGTCCTGTATTGAATAAAAATTATCCTGCGCGTAACCGATCCAATCAGGGAAACGCGAATCGCTCGGGTGGAAATCGGGATACCACCATGGGCCAGTAAGATTTTCCATCCCAAAAATAACAGGGAGCGCCGTCAGACCGACAAAAATTGAAAACAGCAGACAAAACCATCAAAAAGAGATCCACGTGAACCCCCTTAGATACCAACCACTTTCACGTAGTGTCACAAATTCCGGTTCCCATCAAAATCGAGTCGGAATGTCAGCTGTCGCTTCTAACAATATACTTCTCCCTAGGACACGGGTAATGCTCGGAAACCATAAAATACGCGCTCTTTTAGATTCTGCCTCAACTTTTAATCTGATAAACAAAAAATTTATTCCGCCCTCAGAACATTATAAAACATTCCCTTATCGTATCCGCCTGGCACACGAGTCTACATACTTAACATTAGATACAGTCACCACATGCAAAATTACGATCGCCGATCGAGAAATTGAATGCGATTTCCTAATCGCTGAAGGGTTATCCGAAGAAGTCATCCTAGGGTACACTTGGATGAAAGAAAATCACGCAGTACTCGACCTTCATCGGGGATGTATGTATTTTGGGACCGCCATACGAACAACCGTGCATTTGGTGCCAGAACGCTCTGAGATGACAGATACGGATACCGAACTACCGAATTTGAGTAATCTACCTGATTCTAGTAGGCACGAAATAGAAAAAGTGCTTCAAGATTTTAAATCGGTATTCGGGAGATATGATGGAGCTGCAAATGTTACCCCTATGCGTCTTCAACTGAATGATACTCGTCCAATTAAGCTGCCTCCCTATCGTCTAGCGGGAGAGAAGAAAAGGCAATTGTACGAGCAGATCGAAGCCATGCTCGCTGATGACGTAATCGAGCCGAGCCAATCAATGTACAGCTCACCTGTAGTGATGGCAAAGAAGAAAAATTCGGACGTGTATAGATTTTGCGTTGATTTCAGAAAGTTAAACTCTGTTTGTGAGATTGAAGTTTCGCCACTACCGTTAATTCACGAAACGTTAAAAGACATCGGGAGCGCCACTATATTTACAGTACTCGATATGAAAAGCGGGTACTGGCAGATACCAATGGACCGGGAATCAATTAACCTTACAGCCTTTTCGACGCCCGACGGTTCGAAGTATGCCTTCAAGGTAATGCCGTTCGGCTTATCAGGCGCACCCGCGAAATTCCAGTCGATAATGACTCAGGAGGTATTAGCCGGATACATTCGAGAATTTTGTATGGTGTACATTGACGACGTTATTATATATTCAAATGATTTAGAAAGCCACATAAGACATGTACGGCTAGTGTTAGAGCGTTTTTCACATTACGGTTTGAAATGCGCTTCTGAGAAATGTAAGTTCGCGACAAATACGATTGATTATTTAGGCCACGTTGTAGATGATAACGGTAATCATCCACAAACAACACATGCTTTACAAATTGCGGCCGCCAAAATACCCCGGAATCGTAAGGAACTGAGAGGTTTTCTGGGGTTGTGCAACTGGATACGTGAGTACGTGCCACGATTTGCGGACCTTGCAGTGCCATTGACAGACTTATTAAGTACAGCCAGACCATTTAAATGGAACGAACAAGCCCAGGCCGCAATGCAAGATATAAAAGAAGCATTTTCACGCCCGCTATATTTGTCACGTCCCGATCCTTCGAAGAAATTTATTCTTCAAACAGACGCATCCAAGAGAGGACTCGGAGCCGTGCTATTTCAACTCGATGACGCCGGTAACCGAAGGATTGTTTCTTATGCGAGCGCTCGCTTAAGTAGTGTGGAACAAAGTTACCACTCAAACGAGCAAGAAGCGTTAGCCGCAATTTGGGGAATAAAGAAATACCGCACATATTTAGAGGGTCGAAAGTTTACATTGCGTACTGACAATAAGGCATTAACTTGGTTGCACTCAATGAAGGATAACAACGCTAAAATATCGCGATGGGCGTTAATTCTACAAGGGTATAATTTCGAGGTGGAACATTGTCCCGGGGTAGAAAATGAACTACCAGACCTGTTGTCGCGAAATCCAGTCGATACACCTGTGGGAGATTCCCCTTACGAAGATAATAAGGGGATGTATCCATCGTATGTTATAAAGGGTGCCGCTATGCCATTAGTAGGCGTTGGAAATCCAACAGAAGAAACGGATAATGATGCGGACCCAAACCTTGCATTGGTAGACGAAATAAAAGGAATGCAACAAAACGATATTATAATACAGACTCGTATTAGAAAAATACGAAGCCTACAAACTCGCGCACGGCCAAATCGGAGTGCAGTACAATACTTAAGTGCACACGAGATAATTGACGGAGTTTTGTGGAAGAAACGAGCCCCAGATGAGCTATGTCTGTTTGTCCCAAGGAGGTTAGCGCCAAAGGTCTTAAAAAAGTACCACGATGACGTAATTGCGGGTCATCCTGGTATACGGGAAACGATGCGCGCAATAAAGCGAATGTACTTTTGGCCGGGTATGGAAAGGTCTATTAGAGACCACGTAAAAAATTGCCTTACTTGCGCAATTACAAAAGCCGCCCCAGCTAGCCATTTAGTAGCACTCGGCAGTCATAAACCACAGTTTCCTTGGCAGTGGATCTCGATTGACCTGATGGGTCCATATGTAACTTCAAAGCGTGGTAAACGCGTGTTATTAGTGATTACAGATATGTATACGAGGTGGGTGGAAGCGATACCGTTGACTAGTGGAAAGTCTCCGTATATAATACGAACGCTCGAAAATGAGATATTTCCGAGATATGGTTATCCAGCCGTAATTCTAACGGATAACGGATTACAATTTAAGCATAACGACTGGACACGAGCCATAGAACGATGGCAGACTAAACATTGGACGACCCCGGTCCACCACCCACAAGCGAACCCCGTTGAGAGACGGAACCAGGAGATAAAGAAAGGTCTCCGTATACATTTATTAGGGAAAGATCATCGCGAATGGGATACGAAAATCCCGCATATACTAGGATCGTTACGCAGCAGACGTAATGACGCTACAGGGTTTACACCGGGCCAGGCCCTGTATGGCTACGAGTTACGTCGCCCGGGTGAATGGAAAATTGGGCAGTCAGGAAACCAAGGGCGCGATAGCTCGACATTCGACCGTACTCGTATTGACGATGCGATGCGGGCTACACAAGCAGCATACCAAGAAACGTATGCGCCAGATGGGGAACGGGATCGAGTTGCATACCAGCAGGGTCAGAAAGTAATGATACGAGAACACCCTCTATCAGATCGCTGCCACGGTTTTCACGCGGGTTTCGCCGGTAAGTGGGCAGGACCATTTACAGTCCTAATGCAAATCGGAACGCATGGGACGTTTTGGGTAGACCGAGGGGGTAAACCTGTAAAAGTGCACGCCAATGACCTACGCGTAGCGCCGGGAGTTACTGAACCACCCGAAACTAGGGATAGTTAGTTTAAATATTATATTTACCCACTAGTATAACCATGTACGAACAGAAGTAGTAAATAAGTTAGGAAATAGACAAATATTAATAATTTAATTGAAGATTGATTTTTTTGCCATTACAAGGCGGGGTGGATTGACGTGGTGAAACCACGTTTCTCCTCTAGTCTGGCAAAAATAATCAATTATCAATCGTTTAATTTAATTAGTCTTAGGAAAAAAAAAAAAATTCTGTGCGCACAAATATTTTTTATGGCTCCGACCTTTTATAATTTACCTGTCGTAAAATTAAAATGTATTTAAAAGGTTTGAATCATAAAAACTGTCGCCAACTTGCTGGCCTTTGTAATAGATGTTTGCCGGTGGTCTTCTTTATTATTATTATCCTAAGAGCATTCTTTATTATATTATAAATAAAATTAAGGCTAATTGATGTCTAGACGTTGAAAATTTTGGGAGTGGATACAAGCGCACCGTCAGCCAATGAAAAATGGTTTCGAGGGCGTGATCTTCAAGGAGAGAAACCGAATATAACGGGGAGACATCAGTTGGAAGGGGCACTATTTTCGGGAAATCAGTGGGATCGAGGAGTTGGAAGGAGCAGTCGGGAGAGATCAGGGGGATCGAGCAGTCGGGAGAAATCAGTTAGAAGGAGCATACCTACACCAGGTTTTAAGACTTAAGTGAGGAGAAGAGCGGGAGCTCTACGCAGGGAGAGAGGAGATAGAAAAAAAAGGAGTTACTCATCCGGAGTATCAAAAGCAGACCCACGCCGGGTCATAAGCCTCAAATTAAGAGCTGAAGCTCTACTAGGAGAAGAAGAAGATAAGAAGCAAGAATCATCGCACGGCGCCCCGTCATAAGAAGAACCTCATCCCAGCATCCAACGGCGCAGCTTTTTCACAAAGGATCACGGCCACCTCATCATCACGGCGCATCTTTTCCACCAAAGGTTAGAATAAGTTTAATTTAAGATAGGGTTAATTAATTTTAAGCTAATTTAAGATAGCAATTTAAGATTAGTTTAAGTTAAAGTCACTTTCGTATAATTTTTATATTTTTAATTAAATCAATTTAAGTATATTTTTTGTGCTGAATTTTCTTTCATCTCCCTACCCCTCCTTCTAATATTCCCAAGGCATATCAGCTTGATAAGGTGGGCGACGTCAACCTTTTACTAATAATGAGCTGCTTAGGCTCACAGAAATAGTATGAAATTGAACTATTTGTGTAAATAATAAAAACACAAATATTTCTCTTTAAAAAATCATAACAAAAAAGAAATCCGTCACATTTTGGGTACAATAATATTTACTTTCATTTTGGATTCATCCGTTTTTTTCTTATATTATAGTGTTGACAGTGAAAAAAGTATAAGCTATATACAAACTTGAAATGCGCATAATAATTATTTTATTTATTTGTTCACAGAGCCAAACACTGTTGCAGAAGATAGGCATAAACAAAGTAAAATTTCTGTGCAGAATGCAAACGAAAATTGATAAAACTCTAAGCAATTCAATTGCCGCTACTGATTTCGATGCTGCCGCCCCTATACAATTAGATTATGTGCTTTGCGTATACACCAAGTTGGGGGTCGTAGGCGCCGATGGAGTCGCAATCACGGAAAAGATTCTAAAGATGCTACCCAAGGGTACGGACGTCGGGACTGCTACGAATGTCATAGAGACGTGCAACACTATTATCGGTTCAGTGTATGCTACCGGGACTCCGGCCGAGAAAGCCTACCTCTTCATGGATTGCTACAACACTCTTGCTTCGAGCCTGGTGTTTTCTACTAGCACCTAATTTCGAGAAAAGGAATTTTCACAAAGTGTACATTTTATAAAAAAATATTTTTTACTTAAATTATCTAATTAGACGTTCTTTTTCAATCAAATAAAAAATTCAATTTATGATTACAGTGTAACGTAATTTAATTAATTTGTTAGTATATTATTGCTTCAGTAACCAAGTCCAAAATCATGTTGATATTCATTTTCATTCAAACCCTTATCCGCAACCCAATGGTGCATAGGGCACTGTATCATATAATCGCAGTGTTATCTTGATCGTTAACACATGAATGAAATGATCTGAATGTATCAATATTTTTAAAAAAATCTTTTGAAATCATTATTTGACGTTGCACTGTTTTGCCACTTTTTTAAAATATATTTACTAAACAACCTACTTTCCAAAATAAAGGTCCATTTTACAGACTGTATCGTAATTCTTTTTGAAATTGTATGTTTTGGCTAATAACAAGAACTCGTGAAAATACCCTATTATCAATATCGGAATGAACAATAGCTATCCTTGACTGGGCCAAGTATACGGATATGGGTACAGATTTTTTCTTATAATTTAAATGAATGAATAACGGTGAAGGAAATTATTATGTATTTATTGAATTTTTAACAGTTGTTGAAAGGTTAATGATAAAAAAAATATATTTTTATTTTTCCTTAATAAATAATAATTTGTTGATGAGCATTAAGTGCTGAGTTTTTATTTTTTCATTTAATTTTACAAAATTTATTAATATTTTTAATGTGTTCAAATCGTTGTAAGCACAGGCCTCTGGACTTAGTAGAACATTCATCCCCAAGGGGGGAGATGTAATAAAATAATTAGGTACCTACCTATACATTTTATTAAGTACTTACAAATAGTACCTACATAAAACAGTTCTACCACCAGATGTCGCATGCGTCGCGCAGAATTAAACAAAAGAGATCCGATAGAAAAAATATATTATTATTAACTGTCAGAATCAGATAGATATAAAAATTATTGTAAAGATTAATTGAGAATAAACTTTTATTGTCGTTTCTTTAATTACAAAGCAACACATTGTTTATTTTATTATTATACACCCACTTTACATATTATTTACACCCAATTTATAATACACATATATATATATATATATATATATATATATATATATATATATATATATATATATATATATATATATATATATATATATATATATATATATATATATATATAAATATATATATATAAATATATATATATATGTATATTTATACATATATATATATATATATATATATATATATATATATATATATATATATATATATATATATATATATATATATATATATATGTATATATTTATATATATATATATATATATATATATATATATATATATATATATATATATATATATATATATATATATATATATATATATATATATATATATATAAATATATATACATCTGAGAATCGCATAAATAAGATCCGCATAAAAACAGACCCCAGTGTATATATAAACACAAAAACATTTAAATATTTAATCACTATGCTTAATAATACAAATATACATACATAAAATAATTTGACGCAACGACTTTTTTGTTTCATAAGAACAATAACATTAAGAGTTGCAATCATAACTTTACATTTTAATAAATTGAATCAATAATATGTTTTTTCTTTTGTTTGAGTACATTATTTTCAGTATAAAAGCCGTTCTTTCAAAGGAACATTACTTACAAGTTATATCGGCTTAGAACTCTATACATTCCTGTAAGATTCTCCACTGCTCACTATGAAGGGTGCTTGCATCGTCGTCCTACTTGTCGCATGTGTTGCCCTCGCTCAGGTACATACATTGATATTTTAGCTTAAATTCTTTAACGCTTCTTTTAGATGTTTTGAATTTACATAAAATGTCTGTATGTGCTTATTATCCGATCGAGATCTCGGCAACAGCATCCATCTCCAGGTGCTCTATGTCTATAGGTACCTTGAAAGTCTTGGTACTTACTTTTTCTTGTTCGCAAATTCAAATCATGGTGAATTATTCCAAATCAAGCATTACTATATTATTTTTTGACATCTCATCAAAGATGAAGATAGATGTCTTTAGTGAAGTTCTAGTGATTCAAGAATAAGGTTTCTAAATTGGTTCATATATACTTATAGAACTTCCAAGAATTTGAGTGGTGTGGTTGTCAATAATGGGTAGAATTGGTGAATGTTACTCGTGTGAAAAGTGATCACTTAAATCAGCCTATGACGGTCGTCAGCCCCGTAAATGCCCAGACCTCCATATTCTTCTTCATCTTTGATGAGATGTCAAAAAATAATATGAAAATAACTCCTGTAATTGGAGACAATCCAGATTTTGTGAACAAGTATTTGGACACACTCAAAATGTTGTAAATAAATTGTCTGGTCAAATTATAAGCTTAAGTAATAAAAATGAAAATGGTATTTTCTGGCGTTTCTCGTGTGTGTGATTGAAATCCAGGATTCGGACCTCACATACTAATATAAGAGTTTCTGCTTTATAAAGAGCTTCTTTACATCTCACCAATAGATGTCTTTAGTGAAGTTCTAGTGATTCAAGAATAAGGTTTCTAAATTGGTTCATATATATATATATACATAGAACTTCCAAGAATTTGAGTGGTGTGGTTGTCAATAATGGGTAGAATTGGTGAATGTTACACGTGTGTAAAGTGATCACTTAAACCAGCCTATGACGGTCGTCAGCCCCGTAAATGCCCAGACTTCCATATTCTTCGTCATCTTTGATGAGATGTCAAAAAATAATATGAAAATAACTCCTGTAATTGGAGACAATCCAGATTTTGTGAACAAGTATTTGGACACACTCAAAATGTTGTAAAGCATTACTATGGTTGGTAATTTTTTTGAAAAATGTATATGGTCAACTTATTTTGATAAATTACAAAATCAAAAACTATGAAAGTTATCTCAAAATACCATTTCAAATGTCAATTTATATCAGTTTACTACTTTAAGAGTAAAAATAAAACACTTATACAATACACATTTTTAGTTTATTGATGTAAACACGAATGGCTTCACAAACTAGTTATTCAAAAAATATTTTTTGATAACTCATTTAGTAATATTTTCTTTACAAAATGATACATACACACTTAGTTCAACAAATATGAAAGTAATTCCTGTAAAATTTCAATGCTTAGAAAAATAGAAATTTTTCAGTTTATTTTTTCGGTTCAATTTAAACTTTAAATATTTATGTATTTTTGGTTGCTAAGTCCAACAATTTAAAATACTTTTAATTGTCACGATTCATTTCTTTCTACAAAAAATTCCACTCTCCGCCGGCTACCGTTCTGGAGGCCCCGGGTTCGATTTTCAGGGGAGGGGTCAGATAAATTTATGTGATTTTTCATTCTAATATTTATTCAATATTACCCTGAAGCGGAGGGCTGATCCCCTTTCCTTCATGTGTTAACGGTCAAGATGACACTGCGTTTATATGATCCAGTTCCTTATGCATCTATAATAAAGGTTCGAAGAAGAATTCCGCTCCAATTCACCATAGAATCGCGTTTTGTTAAGCGTTACATTATCGTAATATTCGCATTCGTTACTTGATATTATTTTATATTTTTTTATACACGGCCAAATTATTTTTTTATACACAGTCTATCATTTATGAGCGACATAAATCTTAAATCGAAGAGAAAACGGAAGGTAAAAACGTTGTATCGATGAATAATGGGTCAGCGAAACAATATCTGTGACATTTCTAGCACAGCAATATTTACTTTCAATCTGGATTCATCCGTTTTTTTAATATTATAATTTCGACAAAAAAAAATTACTAACTTGATGTGCACATAATAATTATTATGTATATTTATTTGTTCACAGAGCCAAACAACATTTCAGAAGATAGGGATAAAGAAAGTAAAATGTCAGTGCAAAATGCAAACGAAAATTGGTCAAGCTCTCATCGATTCAATTACCTCTACTGATTTCGATGAAGCCGACCCTATACAATTTGATTATGTGTATTGCGTATACAACAAGTTGGGGGTCGTAGGCACCGATGGAATTGCAGACCTAGAAAACATTCTGAAGGTGCTACCCAAAGATTCGGATGTCACGGAACTTCTAATAAATACTTGCAAAGCTGCAATCTCTGCGGGGTACAGCTCCGAGCTTCCAGCCGCAAAAGCCTTTCTCCTCATGAATTGCGTTGACTCTTTGTCTTCAAGCCTGGTGTTTCCCTAATTTCGGGCCTAATTTCGAAATAGGAAATTTTCACATAGGATATATTTCAAATCTGATTTTTTAAAAATTAAATAATCAAATTTGATTTCTTTTTACAAAATCGATAATTCAATTTGTCATTACAGTTTAACAGAATCGAAGTTATCTGTGAATATTTTATTTATTTCAATCAAGCCCAAAATGCTTTTGATATTCAGATCAATTAAAAATTTCCTTTTGAAATTATTATTTGATTTTGCAGAGTTGTGCCACTATTTTAAAATATATTTACTATACTTTTTTTCCAAATTAAAAGTCCATTTTACAAACTGTATCTGTTTTTTTTTAAATTCTATGTGTCGGCTAATAACAAGAACTTGTGAACCCTATTCTCAATACCGGAATGACCAATAGCTATCCTTGACTGGGCCGAGCATACGGATATGGATAAAGATTTTTTCATATCATTTTAATTAAAAAGAATAACGGTGGAGGAAATTATTAACAGTTGTTGAAAGGTAAAGGATAAAAAAAAATCAAATGTATATTTTTCTTAAATAAATAATAAGATGGATATTTAGTGGTGATTTTTTATTTTTTTTAATACTACTAAATTTATCAATTTGTATTTTAAATGTGTCTAAATCTTTGTAGCACATGCCTCCAGGCCCGATACAACCACTCAGAGCTTCTTTCCGGACCGTCACAGATTTTTAAACAATACTTTTCCTATTATTTTTTTTGACATCTCATCAAAGATGAAGAAGAATAAGAAGAAGTCTGGGCATTAACGGGGCTGACTACCGTCATAGGCTCACATAGTGATTACTTAAACCAACCTATGACGGTTGTCAGCTCCGTAAATGCCCAGACTTCCATATTCTTCTTCATCTCTGATGCGATATCAAAAAATTAAATGAAAATAACTCCTGTAATTGGAGATAATCCAAAAAGTATCGGGACACACTCAAAAAATTTTGCTTTTTTTCTTGTGTTCCAATACAAAAAAAATACATTCTGATAAATTATTTGTTGAATAAATATTTATAAAAACCATATTTTGAAAGGAGCACTGAATCAAGAGCTAATATAGAGATCGTAAGCATAACATATTCCCTTACATGTACATACAGCTAATATAAGAGTTTCTGCTTAATAAAAATTCTTTACATCTCACCAATAGATGTCTAATGAAGTTCTAGTGATTCAAGAACAAGGTTTCTAAATTGTTTCAAATATATAGAACTTCCAAGAATTTGAGTAGTGTGGTTGTCAATAATGGGTAGAATTGGTGAATGTTGCACGTGTGTAAAGTGATCACTTAAACCAGCCTATGACGTGTGTCTAAATGGGTCTAAAAAGTTGAATTTTGGATTGCACATAACGTAAAAAATATCCAGGCATTGTGGAACGCTGCGTAAAGATGGTGACAGGACCCTTGATGACAGTAACTGGCCAGAAAGTAAAAGATGGTGTTATACGAACGAAAATAATGTACAGAATTAAAATACCATCATTTGAAAAATGAAACAGTATGAATCATAAAAATTACTTTCATTTTCACACTCAACTTTATATAGAAAAATCTGTGAATTTAGTGATTTTCATCATTTAAAAAATATGTACAACGACAATTTCTAAAATGTCAATTTAAGAAATCGTCTTGTGTATTTATTGTATTATTCTTTTATTTGTACATTTTTTTCTTATAAAACTGAATTTTTTTTATTTTGTGAGAATTAGGAATTTTGCTGAAAAATGCCAAAATGTATAAATTTCTAGTCTGTAGGTTTTTCGTTTTTAATTATCATAATGTATTTTTATTTATATTTATAAATTTTATCAAACTTAATTTAGTCTACTTTTAGACATTTTTTGGGAACATTGTTTTCCAGTTCATTGCTTTTGTAAAAAGTTATATAATTTTGAAAATTTATAAATATCTGAAGAAATACGCTTTGTGATGCTTTTTTACTATTAAAATGTAAAAACGTTGCAAAAATTTCCGATAGTTTTATGATACGGAGAGAATGCTTTGAGTAAACGAAGGACCCAGGAGTTTTTTGCTTTTCTTAACTTCAGGTACAGTTAATGTCTCATTCTCTAGTTTATCCAGTATATGTCGATAAGTGTTCTTAATATATTATTTTTAAAAGTGAAAATGATGCTCTGATCTTGTGGCTGAATTAAGCATATCGTGTTGGGTGGAAGAAACACTAATTTCTCATTAGATTTTTTTATACGAATTCGGATATCAAAAGACTTGATTTACATACGAAATTAAGGGATGGGTTCCATTAAATCTGAAAATCGTATAACTTCAAAATCGCATAAAAAAGATCCGCATAAAAACAGACCCCAGTGTATATATAAACACAAATACATTTATATGTTTTATGACTATGCTTAATAATACATATATATGTACATACATAAAATAATTTGACGCAATGACTTTTTTGTTTCATAAGAACAACATTTAGAGTTGTAATCATAATTTTACATTTTAGTGTCTTGAATTAATTATATATTTTTTTTTATTATTTTGTACATTATTGTGAGTATAAAAGCCGTTCTTTCAAAGGAACATTACTTACAAGTTATATTGGCATAGTACTGTATACATTCCTGTTAGATTTTCCACTGCTCACTATGAAGGGTGCCTGTATCGTCGTCCTGCTTACCGCATGTGTTGCACTCGCTCAGGTACATACAGTGTCCCATAATCCAACGTTTTCCTTTTAAGGAGTGTAAGGCCCCTTAGGACTCACCAATAAAAGAAAATATGACCTCAGTAAAAGTGCCCTAGTCTTCTATTTACGCCTTAAATTAGTTTTTTGAGCGCCACTTCTTCAAATTTTAATTCTATTTTATGTTTTACAATAAAATATAAACATTTTTCACTTTACTAAACCAGAGCAATTGTTTACATCGAAATTCCTAATAAATTAAATAATTGTAAAATCAGCACATTTTGCATTAAAAAAAAAACATGACTTTTGTTCTAAAGTAGAACATAGTTAATTTTTTACTGTTTTTAAAATCACATAAATTGTTATTTTTTGACATCTCATCAAAGATGAAGAAGAATATGGAAGTCTGGGCATTTACGGGGCTTACGACCGTCATAGGCTGGTTTAAGTGATCACTTTACACACGTGTAACATTCACCAATTCTACCCATTATTGACAACCACACTACTCAAATTCTTGGAAGTTCTATATACAGTATCTACTCAATGAATTAGGGCCACCCATTATTTTTTTGAATACTCTGAAATCTTTTGGATTATTATATTTATTTTACATAAATACTTTAAGTTTTCTATTGACATCTAATATCATGTATATTACCTTCAATAATATGTAAAATATACCTGGATTATTTAAGCCTTTACAAAATTTCAAACCCTTTTTCTGAGAAAGGTCCCTAATTAGCACAGGTAGACAGATAGTTGAAAGTTCAAAAAATAGTCCTATCTCATTTATTAGTGAAGTTTCTTGAGTTCTGGTTGTTGTTTTGTTCAGAGAGGTTATATAGTCATCGTGTCTTGTGAAAAAAACTTAATTTTTAATTTTAGTTCATAAAGTATAAAAAAAAATTGTAAACACAAGTGTTTTTTTTGAAAAGGACAAAATGAAAAAAAGTAAAGACATTTCTGAGGAAAAAAAGTCTAGTGTTATAGTGCTACTGAAATTAGGAATACTATCTAATAGAGAAATTTCAAAAAAAGAAAACGTTTCTCGTCAAACAGTGGATAGAATTTCAAAATCAATAAAAAATCAGTCACCCGCCACCAGCAATCGGCGAAAGAACTGTCGTAGGATTAAAAAAACAACACCGAGGACTGATCGAAAAATCGTTCAAAGTGCCTTAGAAAACCGTAGTGCATCAGCAAAAACATTAAAAATAAAATTGGAAGAAGAGGGTATAAATATATCGGTATCAACACTGAGGCGACGTCTTTACGAAGTAAATCTGAAATGCAGGCGCCCTGTAAAAGTCCCAAAATTGACACTACGAATAAAAGCGGATCGATAAAAATGGGCCAGGCTACATCGAAATTACTCGGTAGATGATTGGAAAAAGGTATTTATTTAAATTGAATTTTCAACATATCATTTTAGTAAATAAACTTATATATTTGAATTAAACTTAAATTTTCATTATTTTTCAGGTTATCTTTAGTGATGCGTGCCGGTTAGAAGCCGTGACAGAGAGCCGTCGATTCGTCAGGAGAACACCAATGGAACGTTACAATGAGGCCTGTGTGGTAAAAGTTATCAAACACCCCCCTGCAACAATGATATGGTCATGTATTATTAACAATTTACCTGGGCCGTTGTTTTTCGTGGAAGGAACAATGAACCAAAATTCCTATAAGCAGGTCCTCGAACGAATTTTATTGCCCTTCTACCATACACTCGACCCAACAGAAGGTCCATACACCTTCATGCAGGATGGGGCACCTTGCCACCGGGCTAAATCAATAATAAAATTTTTGTCTAACAAAAATCTGCCTTTGCTCCCCTGGCCTGGAAATTCTCCGGACCTTAATCCTATAGAAAACGTATGGAGCATGTTAAAAAATAAGGTATACTCATTTCCAAATCCGACAGTAGACTGTCTAAAAAAAAATATTAAAAAAATTTGGTCAGAAGACGAAGAAATAAAAAACATCATAAAACAGTGCATTTTAAGTATGCCAGAAAGAATTGAGGCAGTTATTTCTGCCAAGGGTGGAAATACTAAATACTAACTATATTTATATGAAAATATATGCATAATTTAAGCGTAATAAAGTGTTCATGTGTAAATAAAATTCAATGTTGTTTTATTCAAGGTTTTCTCTGAGTTATTCCTGTTTGAATTGAGAAATTGCGCGAAATTCTGCGTGGCCCTAATTCATTGAGTAGATACTGTATATGAACCAATTTAGAAACCTTGTTCATGAATCACTAGAACTTCACTAGAGACATCTATTGGTGAGATGTAAAGAAGCTTTTTATTAAGCAGAAACTCTTATATTAGTATGTGAGATCCGAATCCTGGATTATAATCACACACCTGAGAAACGCCAGAAAATACCATTTTCATTTTTATTATTAAGCTTAAAAAAATATATATAAAAAAATATCACATAAATTGAATAACTTTTTAAAATAACTTTCCAGGTTAGCGTCATACATTTTATTTCAGGGTGAAGAGTCAAAGTTACCTAAAGATTTATTTTAAAATCATTGACCGGGTATTAATTTTTTTTTCTTCCAAAGCAAACCAGTTTTGGTAAAATTTTGGAAGGCAATCAACAGAATAGTTATTTAGTATTTTGAAACATAAATTAGTATCCTAAAATATGAACCTACCTTAAAAGTCTAGGTACCTACTCTTGTTTGCAAATTCAAATCATGTTGAATTATTCCAAATCACACATTATTTACTATTACATTCCAAAATTTTATCATTTTTACTTATAATAATAACTTTATTTTTTATTTGTTGTGATATCCAACCAGATTTATTGCATTACTATGGTTGGTAATTTTTTTTAAAAATGTATGTGGTCAACTCATTTTGAAATATTAAAAAATCAAAAATTACGAAAGTCATCTCAAAATACCATTTCAAATGTCAATTTATACAATTTTACTACTTTAAGTATAAAAATAAAACACTTTTATAATACCAATTTTTAGTTAATTTGTGTTAACACGAATGGTTTCACAAACTAGTTAATTCCTGTAAAAATTCAATGCTTAAAAAAATATTAATTTTTCAGTTTATTTTTTCGGTTTGATTTAAAATTAAAATATTTATGCATTTTTGTTTACTAAGTCAACCATTTAAAACACTTTTAGCACAGTTGGATTAAGTTTCGAATTAGTTTAAAAAGTTTTCCAATGAGTATCCTCATGTCACAATTCATATCTTTTTACAAAAAAATCCACTCTCCGCCTCCATAGTGTAATGGTCAGCACGCTCGACTACCGTTCTGGAGGCCCCGGGTTCGATTCTCAGGGGAAGGTTCAAATAAATATAAGTGATTTTTCACTCATATATTTAATTAATATTACCCTGAAGCGGAGGGCTGATCCCCTTTCCTTCATGTGTTTACGGTCAAGATGGCAATGCGTTTATATGATGCAGTTCCTTATGCATCGGGTGCTAATAAAAGTTTGAAGAAAATGAAGAATTCCGCTCCAATTCACCATAGAATCGTGTTTTGTTAAGGGTTACATTGTCGTAATATTCGCATTCGTTTCTTGATATTCTTTTTTTTTTATACATGGCCAAATTATTTTTTTTATACACAGTCAATCATTCATAAGCGACATAAATATTAAATATAAGGGAAAACGGAAGGTTAAAACGTAGTTGTGATGAATAATGGGTCTGAGAATCAATATATCGCTCACTCCTTTCAAGAACGTCATAAATCAAAAATCGTCAATTTTCAGTTGTGCGTGTTTTCGGAATGCCCATAAAATGTACTATATCCTAGCAAAAGAGGCATATTTTTAACTTAATATTTACCCGCTAAAGGGCAGAAAATGTTGTTTTTGCATTTTGAAGAAAACGTATTGTTTAATTTTTTTTTCAAATAAACTAAATATTTTTCAAATGGGGAAAAAACCTTCAGGGTTTACCTTAAAAGATCTGTTGCACAGTCAAAAGTTCAAGAAGTTGCTTGACAGTTATTTTTAACACATTGTATTATATTTTTAAACTTTAAAAACGTTCTCCTGAAAAATCATGTTTTTTGATTTATGACGTTCTTGAAAGGAGTGAGCGATATGTGACATTTCTAGCACAACAATATTTACTTTCAATCTGGATTCATCCATTTTTTCTTATATTATAATTTGACAGAGAAAAAAATATATACGAACTTGAGGTGAACATAATAATTATTTTATTTATTTGTTCACAGAGCCAAACAATATTTCAGAAGATAGGCATAAAGAAAATAAGTTTGCTGTGCAGAATACAAACAAAAATTGATCAAGCTCTTATCGGTTCAATTACCTCTACTGATTTCGCAGATGCCGACCCTAAACAATTTGATTATGTGTATTGCGTATACAACAAGTTGGGCGTGGTAGACACCGATGGAATTGCAGACCTAGAAAACATTCTGAAGATGCTACCCAAAAATTCGAATGTCGCGGGATATACGCTTTACATAAATACTTGCAACACTGCAATCTCTGCGGGGTTCAGCTCCGAACCTCCAGCCGCAAAAGCCTTCCTCTTCATGGAATGTTTCAACACTTTGGCTTTGAGCCTGGTGTTTCCTCCTGCGGCCTAATTTCAAAATAGGAAATTTTCACTTAGGATATAATTCGAATATGATTTTTTTTTTTCAATTTAAATAATCATATTAGATTTATTACATTACAGTATAACGGAATTGAAGTAATTAGTGAATATTTTGCATATATTACAATCAATACTAAAATGCTGTTGATATTCAGATCAATTAATTTGACGTTGCACTGTTTCGCCACTATTTTTTACAAAACTTCTTTCCACAAATAAAAATCCATTTACAGTCTGTATGGTGATTCATTTTGAAACTCTAAGAAGCACTGAATTCTAAGAGCTAATATAAAGATCGTAAGCATTACATATTCCCTTACATGTACATACAGCTACATTAGAGTGGGACGTGAAAGGAAAATAGATATCAAAGAGAAATGGGTCTAAAAAGTTGAATTTTGGATTGCACAAAACGTAAAAAATATTCAGGCATTGTGCAACGCTACGTACAGATGGTGACAAGTGCCCAGATGACAGTAACTGGCCAGAAAGAAAAAGATGGTGTTATATGAACGAAAATAATGTACAGGACCAAAATACCATAATTTGATAGTAAGAAACAGTATGAATCATAAAAGTTACTTTCATTTTTACAAAAAATGCCAAAATGTACAAATTTCTAGCCTCTGTAGGTTTGTCGTTTTTAATTAACATAATGTATTTAAAATAACTATAATTGATTGCAAAGATAATCTTACACAAAAATTTTATCACACTTAAAATTCTAACACATTTGAAAAGTACCGGGATCCACGGAAAAATATGGACAGCGCAACCTATCCCTTTGAGCGCCGCGCGCCGGCCGAATACTGATGGAAACAATGACTTACTAAAACAACGCTACCTATTTATAACAACATAAAGTGCAACTCAAACAAAAAAATAATCTAAAAAAAACTCTTACTACTACTACTACTACTACTACCATCACGCCGTTTTTGGCAGAGAGGATGGAACCCCACACTTTTCTGTCCTGACATACACTCCACGCCTCCTTCACATCCATACATCTAGTCATACATCCCCTCCGATTACGCAGACTTTTGACACCGCCAGAGTTTAGGTTCTGATTGATCTGATTGTGCCAAGTCTTTTTCGGTCGTCCTCCTAGAAAAAACTCCTAATTGGAGATAATCCAGATTGTGAACAAGTGTTTGGACGCACTCAAAATGTTGTAAAGCGAACCACTTCAATTCAATATCAGAAGGTTATATAGCGCACCTCGGCTTATTCGGGGAAAAGATCCAAAGGGTTACAGTTTTACTGAAAGGAGAATGGAATAAAGGAAGAGAAAAAAAAAGTGAGAAATGTGTGAAAAAATAGGAAGTGATTTAGCTTACACTCGGTGGATTCACCTGACAGTGGGGAAGTTGGCCCAAGAAATTTAATCACAAAGATCAAAACGTTAGGAGAGATGTCGCTTTCACCTCTACCTAAAGGCGTCTCTGTCTGTATTTTATCTTTTATACAGATACGGCTAGAGATAAACAAAATATAAAACTGTAAAAAAGTTAGTATCATCAAACTATCCACAAAATCAAATTGAAGCAGGAATAAATTGAAATGGGAAGCAAATTGATCTTGATTTATTTTCCTACAAATCGAGATACAAATCATTATCATGAAAGAATTAGTTCCCGTTTATACCTCGCATAATTATTCATCGTAAGGCATTTTGTAACCTCACATGGTAATTTCTATTTTTACTTGGTAAATACCACTTTTTCTTAAAATATATTTTGTGTCACAATAGATTTTAAGAAATAGTGGTATATACTAGGTAAAACTTAAATTCTAAATGGATAGATATTACCACAAAGTGACTGCCAAATCAAAAAATTAAATTATTTCAATACAACTAAGGAAAATGTGAACTCACTCTGTCGTCCACATGTGTACAACACGTCTTATAGATAAATACCATTTGAAACTCTTACACGAAACAAATTTAAAACAGAGGCAATTATCAAAAGGCAAAAAATATCTCGTATGAGTTCTAATGAATGGGAGACATTTTTTGCGCAAAACCCTCAACAAAAAATTTGACAAATTAGTTTTTAATGGGTGAAATAAAAACACAAAATTCATTTATTCTACATTCTTTATTAATAACCTACAAACAGTCGTAATTCAAAATAACGGAATAGTATTATTGAATTAGGTAACCACAATAATTATTATTAAGTATCGATTATCACAAAAAAGCACAAAATATTAAATCTTATTTTTAAAATTTGATCAGCAAGAAATAAAAAAATAACAATCTTAAAAATTCAGCAAATATTTCCACATACAATATTTTTATAGTAATAAACTTTAAACAAAAATTAACAACAAAAAATACATATGAAAATATAAACATTTGTAATGACTAAGTTATTATTATTATACTTTGAAAGCTTGTTGTTTATAATATGTACTACATATTGTGGGTATAGTGGCAAAAAACATTAACCCTAAAATCCCTGTTTGAATAATCCCTGTTATTTAAAGCTTTTAGCCTGAATAAAATACTCACTATTAAACTAAAGAATTTAATTTTAAAACCACACATATATGACATTTCAAACCACCTAGTGTATTTTATCGGTTTAAAGAATGTTGAAAAATTTATAATACTGCATCATTAAGTCAAAATTGCATTTGTTTGAGTTAACCTTTTTTGCCTCTACACCCAAGCTATGTTTATTATTTTACCCACCAGAAATACTTTTATCTAAGAATCGGCGTGATCAAATAGGAAAAAGGTAGCGTATTTATACATATTAACACGCTATTAAATTACCTATATAAGTATGATAACAAGGTTACAAAACATATATGATGGGGTTTTTAAATAAATAAAGTATGTTGTATGTGAGAAAGCGAAAGTATCAATAAAAAAGAGTCATTTAAAATAGGTTAAATTTCTTATTACATATTATCACTAAGCTTCGAATCAAAATTGATAATAATTTTATGGAAGACATTATTTGCAGTTATAGGTAAGAAAAATCACGATTTTATTATGCACTTACTTTAGATATAAAAATGAAATACTTAATAAAGACCACTCTTGAGTTTATTAATGTGAACACTAGTTTCGAGAACTAATGATGTTCTAGAATCTAGTCATGTTTATATTGTTAAACTCAAAAGTTGTCTTATACAAGTGTTTTATTTTTATATTTAAATCATTGTTGTACCACAAAGTTCATTAAAAATCAATATATGTACCTACATTAACACATTCGAGGATTCTTTTCATATATATACACAACTCTCCCAAATAGATTATTTCTATTTTAAAATTTTCTCCGTATCAATTATTTTACTGCTTCACATTTTGCATGACATTTTATGTAGGGACGCAATATTATATAATTGCTTCACTTTTTATAACTATTATTGTTTAGCTGATGCCTATACCTGTCAATTCCTATGTATGAGACATAAATTTCAGTGCTTTGATCAAAACGTTTGTGTCAAAATACATATACTTATTGAGGACATAATATATTCCATATATACTTCCCGTATCATTAAGATTTTCAGCTATTATATTCTTAAAAAAGCGTAGAATAAGAAACTATTTCAACGGGCAAACGTACTCATTAAAATGTTTCAGACTTCCAATGTATAAATTATGAAATTACTAAATGCACACTCTCTACAGATTGCACTTGAGATTGCAAAATGACAATATTTCACTTCCTTTCACCTAAAAATAATGTGGACATTTATTTTAACCCTTTTCTACATTAAGTCCTCACATGATATCTCAAAATTAGCCGGGTTACTAGCTAATTGTTTAAGAAGAAAAGAAAGTTGTTTTAAAAAAGTACTTATCATAAAAAATTGTTTACAGCGAATTACTACAAAATAGTTATACAAAAAAAAACACCTGAAGGAAGAAAACTGGTTTTGCAAACAATTTAACATACAACCATTGTGCTAGTGTTTTGAAGATCCATTCACGCATTGAAAATCTGTTGATTTTTAATATTTTTGTCGTTTGTTCAGTAAATTGTTACATTATTCATATTCATTACACTGTTTTGTCATATTCAAATAAAGATTTTTTTTTCTTCTAACATTATCATAAAAATGTTATAATCCCATATTTAGTTCCTCAAATACATTTGAGGCCCTAATGAAATTCCTAAAAAATAAATACTTGTAAAAAATTGTTTCTGTGTATAATTACCTAGATAAATACCACAACTACTTTGCAAATTTTTATTAATTGGTGACTCCTAAATAAATAAAATTTTAAAAACTTTGTAATATGGAAGTACTGAACTGTTTTTTTTTTGCTGTGTAGTATTAAATACATTTTAAAAACAAATAAGTACTTTCAATATTAAATATATTCTGATATTATTTACTACATACTATTTTTAAAAAAAGGATATAAGGAGCCAAAGGGGGGAAAACGAAGAATTCACATATTTTTGCATAAACAGTGTAATTTTGCTTTGTTTGAAGACCATCCCGTTAAATTATTTAAAAATTAAGACCTTTTTAAAAATCCACAACTATAACAAAACGACAAGAAATAAAAATTTAAGTAATTAATTTATAAAATAGTCATCAAAATTTGTGTAAAAAAACACACACCTACACCCATTAGATTTAATCCATTTCCGAAATTATATCGCTATCCATAAACCACAAATGGCCCTTTACCGTGTTGCATTTTAATGATTCTTTGTAATATATTATGAAATGCAACACATTGACTGCCAAATTAGAAATAAATGATCCTTGGGGCCGCAAGTGCATACAAATGTGAAGGTTGCAGTTCATTTTATGATTCTTTGTAATATATTATGAAATTCAACACATTGACTGCCAAATTAGAAATAAATGATCCTTGGGGCCGCAAGTGCATACAAATGTGAAGGTTGCAGTCCATTTTTTTGTATTGAATGTTTTTTTGTACTGAAAATCTGGGCCAATTTGGGTAATTTGTCCAGGCGGCCACACAGAAAGTCCATACATTTACATTACATGGCAAACGTGAAGCGCATCCAATTCACAGAACGTAAAATCCAATCCATGATTGGAGTTATATTTAACTCACGCAACCTCTTGACTAAACACAGTGTCAGTTAAATATAACTCAAATTTCCTTCAAAGTTTTAATCATGGTATGTAACACTTTATAAAGTTTAAGGATTCTTTACGACACGTTATAAAGTTCAATGTTTATTTTAAATATTTAAATAATTAAGTAATACTTGAAATTCAATTTGATCAAAGAGGTGATTCGTAAAATAAGTTATTTGTTAGTAAAATTACTAACAACATATTGAATCACCTCAGCAGACCACTGCGTGTTGCCGCGCGATTCATTGGCCGAATCCCAACTTCTTAGGTGCGATTAAATCCTTCGCCAAATTAGTCAGTAGCGGGGGATTCAATAGTCTCAGAGTTACTGTACAGAACCCCCTAAAACGTTGAGATAAGTACCGCATTATCAGAGGGAACGTTAAAGGGGCAAAATGTTTGTATATTGTATTTTAATCTAATAATAACGCATTTCAATCGTTTCCGCTGGTTAAATGTAAAAATACAATTGAAAACATTAACCCTCTACATATAATGTTTATTCCGATAACGCGGTACCTATCTCAACATTATAGGGAGTTTATTGATTTGTATCGATGCAATGTTATATTGATTGCTAATTGCATGAAGGCATAGTGACTTCTAGTGGAAGTAAAAATCATTAATATTTATTTCTACTGAATCCAGGATTTACAGCATAGTAGCCAAACATGCTTACCTCTACACTATGGAGATGGACAAAATGTATGGTCTTGTTAATAGTAACTGTAACATTAACTTAACTGTAGAATGGAAAAAAATATAGAAAACTTCTTTTATTTGCATGGTCAAAATCAATGACAGTGGCAATACTTGATCAATTCTACAGATAATCCGGTCAAAATTCATTTGAGAATAAAACAAATTCAATAAATTACATACAAAGAAAATTGTCACAATCGTAGAATAATGGTGTATATCGCTCACTCCTTTCAAGAACGTCATAAATCAAAATACTTGATTTTTCAGGAGAACGTTTTTAAAGTTTAATAATATAATACAATGTATTAAAAATACTGTGCAACAGATCTTTTTAGGTAAAATCTGAAGTTTTTTTCTCTATTTGAAAAAATATTAAGTTTTTTGAAAAAAATAATTAAACAATGCCTTTTCTTCAAAATGCAAAAACAACACTTTCTGCCCTGTAGCGGTTAAATATTAAGTTTAAAATATGCCGCTTTTGCTGGGATATAGTACATTTTCTGGGCATTCCGAAAACATGCACAACTGAATATTTACAATTTTTGATTTATGACGTTCTTGAAAGGAGTGAGCGATATGTGAAAATGCAAAATTCACTTAATTTCATATTTGATAAGTCAAAGCCATGTAATAGCACATAAATTGAACTTTTTATCAATTTTTAAAATACGTAGAGATGATTTTGACTACCGTAGAACGGGGCAACTTGAACTTTGATGTGTTACTTGAGCCCAGTTCAAAAAAAAATATTTAGAACTGTATTTGGTCTAATGAACATATCGACATGATTCATTGTTTCCCTGACAGGTGACGCTTAATATCACGATACATTGATTATTGTAGACCAAATACAGATTAATTTTTTTTTTTGTACTGGGCTCAAGCAACACATCAAAGTTCAAGCAGCCCCGTTCTACGGTATCAGAAAAAAATTAAGCTGCTTTGCTGCAAAAATTATGAAAGTCACATATGTCATTGTTCTATGATAGTGACTGTGTGAAGAAAGAAAAAAATTATACCTACAAAGATAAAACATCAGTTATCAATAAGATACAAAATTAATTTATGACACTTCAAAAGTACTTGGATAAATTCATATATAAAAAGTAATAAAATTAATAAGAATTAAATTCTTTGGACTATGACTCCGAAAACATACTTTTTTGGTAAGGTATTAAGGTAAAAAATATATATTTACGTAATTAGCTCATACATTTGATCAAAACAAAGTTGATCTTCAATCAGTATTTGAAAAAAAATTAACATTACGTCAATTGTATAAGCAGATAAAAATTATTAATATTTTACTTATTATTTTTATTTTCATGTTTTACATTTTTTTTTTATTATTATGAATACATAACTATCTATAGGCAAAACCCATATCAAGGCATTCAGTAACATTATTTAAATTATGCTTATGGTGTTTCAATATATACAGTGAAACCTCTATCTATCGTTTTTAAAGGGACCTATTGAAACAAAACTACGAATGCGGGATTAAGAAATCAACACACAAGGAGATACGATTGAGTAAAGATACAGTCATTGGTAGATTGAGATTCTAAGAAGAATACAAGTTCGAGATGTCAATAAATGTATTTATTTTTAAAAAATACAAAGCTAAACAGAAGCAAAAAAATATTAACCTTTCCGGGAGTATGGACGTAAATGGACATCGGGTAGAATTTTCCTCAAAGGAGTATCGACGTTAATGAACGTCGAAGTCTATCTGTCAGTTGATATGATGTAATTTGTATAGTAATGACATCTGTGGATATTTGTATTTAACATTGTCATAAAATAAAACCTAGAGATGGTGAGCTTTATTTTTCATTTAAATTATTTTTACATAATTTCTATGTTCATAATACAATGATTTTATTTTAAAAAATACATATTAAACGTAAAAAAAAACCCAGTCCCCAGAGAAAGTCGGACATCAATTATTGTACTCCTGGAAAGGTTAATAATAACAAAGGCATTGTTAATAATCTGTGATCAACATTTGTTTTTTTTACTGTTTAATTCCGAAACTCAAAAGTATATTTTCGGCTTTGCAAATAATATTTTTTTCGACATCAGTTATTAAGCGTCTGTAGTAAAAAATGATTTTAATCTTTTGAATAGTGTGCATGCTTATGAAAATGAAGGTACAGGCAGTGGCTCCTCTTAATCAATATCGACCTCATGTGCTATATCCGTCAACCTTGCGTCATACAAGCTTGCGATAGTTTCTATATATGTATATCTTCGTCGAATGTAATCAAAATAGAGAAGAATGTAAAAAAAGACAAAATAAATAAAATATGCAGCATAATTCAAATGATAAATGCAGTAAAATGGTGATAGAGAAATGATCAATATGATCTATATTTGTATAAATAAATTCAGAGTAGGAGAAATAAACGACACATCCGGGAAAACGATTGTTCGAGGAACGGTAGATAGAGGTTTCACTGTATATATAAAACAATTCATAACATTTAAAAAAAAAACAATAATAATGTTGTCATAAAAACAAAAATAATATTATGATTAAAATATAACTTTGTTTTAAAATCACTGTAAATATTTTATTATAACTTAATTATAATGTCTACCGGTTTTGAAGCTAACCGCCTCTTTATCAAGAATCAGTCTTGATAAAAAAGCGGTTAGCTTCAAACCGGTAGACATTATATGTACTTAAGTTATATATTTTAATTATAAAATGGTAAATCACAAAGTAAAGTAAAGTGCTTCAAATATAAATTATAAACATAATATTGTTGAAGAAATAACCCTTTGAACTTCAAAAAAACTGTAATAATATTATTCATAATATGGAATAGTAATAATAACACAGTATTTTTTTAATGTTGCTTGGAATTACGAAAAATATTTTAAGTCTTAAAAAATTACCATAATATTTTATATTACAGACCAGAAAAAACTGAGATTTTACCCGTGACTTGGCGAAAATTAATACTGAACAAGTTAGAAATATTACTCTTGGGTGTTCGGTTTGCCGCTGTCGGAATTCCAGCTCAATAAGTCGTCCAGCAGAGTGATGAGCAGAGGATTGCCACCCAGTCTTTGTACCTGGAAGAATATATCATATTGTCAATCAAACTAGAATAAAATATATTTTTTAAAACAGTCAAAAGAGACACGCTTTTTATTACGTTAAGATTAAAGAAATAATATATGAGATATGTGCATTGATGGAGAGCATAAAAACTTTTAAAAGAATCTAAAATTAGAAAACTAACTAACCATCACGCCAGGCAGAGAGAATACATAGAATGCCACACCACTCTGTCCTTGCAAACATGATCACTTTCAACTATTTGGCATACTTGATCGTGCCAAGTTTTTCTCGGTTTTTCTCTGCTCCTTTTTCCAATTACATTTGACTCATAAATTTGTTTTACAGTTCATTCCTCACTCATTTGTTCTACATGCCCAAACCATCTCAACACACCTTTCTCAATTGATGAAAACAAAAATGCAGTGTAAAAAAATAAAATAACGATTATTTAGAGCTGCCAATGTAACAAGAGTGACAGTGCTAAAATTTACAATCATTTATGAATTTACCCATGAAAAACCAAAATAATAAACAAAAGGACCTGGCATACATCCAAATAAAAGCTTTCTCAATACAACCATAAAAGGCTTTAGTGGATTCGCACGTACAGTGTCATGATATTAATGATAAATGTAAGAGTTCCAAAAAATTTTAGAAGTGTGGTTGTCAATCTTGGCTAGAATGATGAATGTTACACGTGTGTAAAGTGATCTTAACAAACCTATGACAGGTCATAAGCTCTGCAAATACCCAGACTTCCATATTCTTCTATAATCTTGATTTGTGAACAAGTATTTGGACGCACTCAAAATATTCATAATAGTATGTTTAAACACAAATTGAGGGCCGAACATATTTCTTGTCGGCAGTGATAATATCTCACTTATATTTTGTGTTTACGGCCTAAAATATCTGTAGAACCCCTTGATAATTTTTTTCTTATATCTTAGTCGTCATAACATTCGTGATGAAAATTCTTCACCTTCATCGATGCGATTTATCCAAAAGATCCATTGTTTCGATGGTGCATAGAGCACTGCATCATATAAATGCAGTGTTATCTCGATCGTTAACGCATGAAGGAGAGGTGATCAGCTCTCCGCTTCAGGTACCAGTCCAGGGTAATATTAAATAAATATCAGAGTGAATAAATCACTTATATTTATTTGACCCCCCCCTGGGAATTGAACCAGGGACCTCCATAACGGTAGCCGAGCGTGCTGACTATTATATGATTTGAAAAATAAACAATGTTAATGGTAATATTTATTCAATATTACCCTGGACTGGTACCTGAAGCGGGGGGCTGATCACCTTTCCTTCATGTGTAAACGATCAAGATAACACTGCGTTTATATGAAGCAGTGCCCTATGCACCATTGGGGTGCGGATAAGGGTTTTATTATTATTTTATTATACTTCTTACTTATATTTGTTTTATTTCATACATTTTTTTAAATTTCTTTGACTTATTACATTCCTACGAGTATAAGAAAATACGAATATTATCAAATATTCGTACTTTCAGATTATTGCATTAAACAATAGTATCCGTTATTGTGAGTCTTATGCTTTGAAGGTACTCGCAAATTAAATACTTTATCAAAAAATGTAAAAATCTCAAATCATACGACATTCAAAAGTGCAGCGAACTTCCTGAATAATACCTCGATTTGGATATGAATAATGAAATAAACAATGTATGAATGTTTAAGCCATTAAGTAAAAGTAAAATGCTTTGTAGAATATGAAATGAACATTTTGAAAAAATGAGACATTACCTCCTCTCTCGCCTCCTTATCCAAACTTTCCAGAATTTTCTTTGTGTACTCGAAACTCCCGAGGGTCTCCAGCAAAGAAATGCAATACTTCTTCACCTCCACATTTTTGGTTCTCTGTCTTAAAATATCTGGAGTTCATTAATGTAAGGTAGAATATAATAACCATGTTTCATAATTTCACACGCCGAGTCAAAATAATGTTAACCCCAAACATTTGTACAACACATTTCTTAAAATGCAAAAGAACATATCGCTCACTCCTTTCAACAACGTCATATATCAAAAACTTGATTTTTCAGGATCATTTTTAAAGTTTGAAAATATAATAAAATGTATTAAAAATTAATATCAAGCCACTAATTGAACTTTTTACTGTGCAACAGATCTTTTTAGGTAAAACCTGAAGGTTTTTTCTCCATTTAAAAAATATTTAGTATATTTTAAAAAATGATTAAATAATACCTTTTCTTCAAAATGCAAAAACCAATACTTTCTGCCCTGTAGCGGGTAAATATTAAGTTAAAAATATGCTGCTTTTGCTGGGATATTGTACATTTTCTGGGCATTCCGAAAACATGCACAACTGTAATCTTGAAAGGAGTGAGCGATTTGTTGAACACATTTCTCAAAATGCCACAGATCATATGACATTTGTGCTGGCCATACACTATTAACACACTATGGACGGAAAAGGTATTTCTACCCGTTTGGTCGAATAATGTTTAAGGACGGGAAGAGTATTTTTACCTTCTGCGCCGGCCTCATTTCAAAGTCAGAAAAGTATAAATTACGTATTTAATGTTTTTTTATGAATATTATGCACCAATCTCTTTGTTTAGGTCTAAACCGTATGTAAATAATTATCAAATCCCATCGCTAACGATCCGCATGCGTAAAAACACTAGTCTGAAATGTATTAGTATTAAATTTAAATATTTTTTCTCAGGCACAGTTTAGTTTGCGTTAAAAAATAAGACAAAAAAAGATATTTGATCAATTATTGGAAAATAACATTTCATTTTGAACGTTCATTCATCTTTGAGTTTTTAAAATATTGTCACTTAAAAGATATTACCGAGTCAGTAATCTTATAACCAGTATTTAAAGGTCCAGTTTAACATGCTTTTAATTTAGTTGAGTTGAATGAAAGGATAAGGTTTGGTGGGAAACGGAATATATCATACTTAGTATATTTCCAAGGTACTTGATGAATCACCTCATGGATCACTTACATAAATTTTAAAGGATACTGACTACTTGTTTATCACCTCCAGGAAGAGACGCTTGGTGTTTGATAGCGTGAATGAGTGGAAAACTAAACTTTCCCTCCGTCAAATCTTCACAGTAACTTTTGTTATCAGAATACTGAAAAAAAATCCTAAGTAAAACAACTTGCATAATAAGAAAAAATAGGAAATTGCAAATAACTGATGACTGCTATAGTGGTCAAATTGGTTTTGAAAGGTCAAAAACACACCTTTCTTAATTTTATCGATAATGCTTATCTCAGCTTTGCATTCCTTCCTTATTTCACTATTCGAACATCATACATTGTTTTGTCGCACATTCTTCTGAGAGATCGCATATCGACTGCATTCAGTCTACTTTCATCCTTCTTTTGAGAAACTCCATGTTTCACTTCCATACATTAGGGTGGAACCAAGACTGCGTTGTGACCTGCCAGTTTAGCTTTCGCTGATTTTTTTTTTTAGTGGTTAGCAAATAAAGCTGTTTTTTTTTAAGGGGTGTTTCATGGTTAGAATTATAATATTTATTTCAACCATTTTTATGGTCGAAAGTATCATTGCGTAATTGAAAGCATGCCCTTACAGTCTTGATTAAATATATTATGTCAATGTGTAATAATATTTTTTTTTACGATATAATTAAATGTTCATGTATGAATATATGATTGGCTAGTTTAAACTTAGCATTATTCCCCTCGGCGAGTAATGTTTATACTCACTTGTCTCAAAACGAGTATAGACACACGTGAATGCTACACACATGGAGGACAGTGTGTATCAATTTATTGCATGTTGTTGATTAACCCCGACACATAAAAATTTATCTATTTGAAGAATATCTCAGCTTTACACAATATACTTTTCGCAGAAACCTTATAGGTTTATGTATACTTTGTTTTTTTCATTTCTCTTTAAGTATTTTTGTAATTTAAATTTTTGTAATATTATAACTAATTGTAAGAAATAAATGATCATTAAATTCTTAATATCGATATATAACTTATTGAAGAAAAAAAAGCATGAGATGAATTGAAATCTTTAACACAGTCCTGAAGGAATCCCTAACATACTGTCCAAAATGTATCTGATACTTTTATAATCTTTTTTTTTTATTTATAAATCATGGCGTCAGATCCAAAGGATCCGGTATTTCTCGCTAGAGTACCGAAAGTGGATATATCAGATTTTGGTAGCCAAAGAGTCAATACAGTTTAAGCATTTTAAAAATAGCTATTTTGTCGGCGACTCATGTTTGTTCGCGATATATATAGCATCATTAGGAGGGTATGTTCACTCACCTCGCTCATGCACAGATTGCAGTAATCATCTCGCACTTGGAAATATAAACCTAGAATACTGGCTAATTTAGTGAAGTCTGATTTACTATCGCTGAAGAGCTGCATGAGTCTTATTGCCAACATGAATAGGCCTCCGGTTTCTGAAAAATAACGTTCACATCTTTAACACCGATTAATTATATTCTTCCTCGACACGAGGCGTGGATTTCATCTGTGAATTTCCAATTTACAGAGCAGCTAAAAAAGTAATAATTTGACTATCAAGCCATATTAAGAAAGGTGTGTTGAGATGGTTTGGACATGTAGAACGAATGAGTTAGGAAAGAACGGTAAAACAAATTTATGAGGCGAATGTAATTGGAAAGAGGAGCAGAGGAAGACCGAAAAAACTTGGCACGATCAGGTATGCCAAATACTTGAAAGCGGTCAGGTTAGTAGTCGAAACAATGGGCGGGTGTGTATGAGGAGGTATATGAACGTGGAAGAGGGGAGGAATGTTTGCAAAGACAGAGTGATGTGGTGTTCTATTCTCTCTGCCTACCCCTGCAGAGAAGCGGCGTGATGATTAGTTAGTTAGTTTTAGTCTAAAAATATACCGTATTGTGCAACATAATCTCTGTTTACACATTGTTTGCGGGAAACGCTTAAAAGCGTCTTTTACATACTGTTGGTATAGAGTGGGAGACGCTTATAAGCATTATTTTGCTTACTTTTAGTAGAGTGCGAGAGACGCTAAAAAGCATTATACAGATAGGCATGGGGTTTGCAGTTACTTGTGATTAGTATACTGAGGGTCGGGCGGCAGACTGTCCGAGTATAATTAGGGCCTGGGGTTGTTGAAAAACAATTGCATGACAACTATGTGTTAATAAAAAATGTAAATGTTTATAATAGAAATTCACAAATTGCTTCGAAATTTTGTCACAATGATGCATTCGAATATGTGCCTGTTTTAATTTAAAATATTTTCATGTAAAACATGTTAATTTTTTAAACGCGATGTCAGCGCCATCTGTCGGCGTAACAGCAACACATGCAATATTTAACATTATTGAAAGGTTGAGAGATTTGAAAAAGTTGAGTCAACAGTTGCGATCGAAACTGGTTGGGATTCTGGATCATCTTCAAATGAGAAGGCAAACGGTTCCATATAACAAGGCCTGCCGCTACAAAGGCTCCCCAAACTTAGTGCCGGGCAGTCAAATCGTTACAGTTTAACAAATGGAAATCTTAAAGATTTGTCATTTTTAATTAATCTGTATTAATGTATTTAAAGGATGTAAATGTTATACAAACTTCTAATAGTCATCTGTTTGTACTCTTCTTCAGACGGACATATGAAGTTGTCTCTCCAGTAAATTTCCATACCCTGACCTCGGTGAAGTTCCAAAAGTTGTTCTGTGTAGACATTAGTAGCCTAAAAAATCCAAAAAAATATTAACAAGTGAAATACAATAAAAACAAACATATCGCTCACTCCTTTCAAGAACGTCAAATAAAAAATTGTCGATTTTTAGTTCTGCATATCGCTCACTCCTTTCAAGAACGTCTTTCAAAACTTGATTTCTCAGGAGAACGTTTTTAAAGTTTAAAAATATAGTACAATGTATTAAAAATAAATATCAAGCCACTTATTGAACTTTTTACTGTGCAACAGATCTTTTTAGGCAAAACCTGAATGTTTTTTTTCATTTGAAAAATACATAGTATATTTTAAAAAAAATAATTAAACGATACCTTTTCTTCAAAATGCAAAAACAACACTTTCTGCCCTGTGGCAGGTAAATATTAAGTTAAAAATATGCCGCTTTTTCTGGGATATAGTATATTTTCTGGGCATTCCGAAAACATGCACAACTGAAAATTGACGATTTTTGATTTATGACGTTCTTGAAAGGAGTAAGCGATATGTAAACATTTATACTATAGTATACATTATAAGGGGATAACTGTTATATTTCTCTAATTAGTATACTTATTAGGGTGGGAGTTGATGAAAAAACCGCCCGATAACAATGTGTTAAAAACCTTTTTTAAGAGGTATTACACAATGTAAACGATAAACGATAAGGAGAATGTTATATTTCCATACCACAAAGTTAACTATGCTTTTAATTTACAAAATCTACATAATATTCCTTCTTATTCCTTGCGCCAAAAATATTATACTTGCTGCCCGTAACCATTAAGAATTCCAAAAGTGATCATGTTTTTAAGAACAGTGTCCGTCGATGGTTGCCTCTCGTTGGTAGGGACAAGGTGGAAAGAGACTTAATTAGAGTCTATATTTGAAATTATTTTATTGTAAAACCTTTCTACTGTAAATTGTTATTGTATGTAATGTATAAAATCTAGTAATTAAAACAAAATAAAATATCGTATTAACATGTAAGTATTTCGGTTCAACACAGGCTATGCCTAAAGAGCCGTAATACATATAATTAATAAAATGTAAAAAAAAAATAATTTTAATGTAATAAAAAATTCTTCATCTTTGATGAGATGTCAAAAAATAATATGAAAATAACTCCTGTAATTGGAGATAATCCAGATTTTGTGAACAAGTATTTGGACACACTCAAAATGTTGTAAATAAACTATCTGGTCAAATTATAAGCTTAATAATAAAAATGAAAATGGTATTTTCTGGCGTTTCTCATGTGTGTGATTATAATCCAGGATTCGGATCTCACATACTAATATAAGAGTTTCTGCTTAGTAAAAAGCTTCTTTACATCTCACCAATAGATGTCTCTAGTGAAGTTCTAGTGATTCAAGAACAAGATTTCTAAATTGGTTCATATATATAGAACTTCCAAGAATTTGAGTAGTGTGGTTGTCAATAATGGGTAGAATTGGTGAATGTTACACGTGTGTAAAGTGATTACTTAAACCAGCCTATGACGGTCGTCAGCCCCGTAAATGCTCAGACTTCCATATTCTTCTTCATCTTTGATGAGATGTCAAAAAATAATAATAAAAATAAAAATACGTCTGTATCCTTTGAATTTTTATTTACTTTGCACCGCCTATGAAATGTGGATGATTTACATATTTTTATCTCACCTCCGCATGCCCAAGGTCCAGCACTCTTTCCAGAGCTGCGAATATGACATAGTTGGCGGCATTGATGGTACTCGCGACCCCGTAGATGGAGTGCGCCACTGGAATGCCACGCCTCAGTATGGAGTTGTCTTGAATGTCGTCTAATCTACAAGTATGTGTGCTACACAGTTAAAAAGAAAATTAAATATCCGCATAATGGGTAAATAATTCAAAACTCCAACTGTCCGGAACCAATTCAAAGCTTGTGCTGGTGAGGTGAGGATGTGCATGACAATTCCCTTAACACGAAATGCAGGAAATTCTGGAAATAATGGCATGTTAGATATACTTAACCAAATAAAATATATCGCTCACTCCTTTCAAGAACGTCATAAATCAAAAAACTTGATTTTTCAGGAGAACGCTTTTAAAGTTTTAAAATATAATACGATGTATTAAAAATAAATATCAAGCCACTTATTGAACTTTTTATTGTGCAACAGATCTTTTTAGGTAAAACCTGAAGGTTTTTTCTTCATTTGAAAAATATTAAGTTTATTTAAAAAAATAATTAAACAATACCTGTTTTTCAAAATGCAAAAACAATACTTTCTGCCCTGTAGCGGGTAAATGTTAAGCTAAAAATATGCGGCTTTTGCTGGGATATAGTACATTTTCTGAGCATTCCGAAAACATGCACAACTGAAAATTGTCGATTTTTGATTTATGACGTTCTTGAAAGGAGTGAGCGATATGTAATATGAAAATATATTTAATAATAAAATGTTGAATGATTAAACTCCATGTTGAAAAATGACCATTTTTTACAAAGTGGATACTCCATTACCTGAACTATAAGATCATTCAAATTGAACAAAAAAATACCAAATAATCTACATATACGGTGCCTTGCGGCTATTTAGCCCGTTGACTGATGAATTTTAAGAAAATGCGGATTTTTCATATTTTGGACTGTTTTCATCTCCAATTATTCCCTAACATTTTTTCAAACCCTTATCTGCATTAAATGGTGCATAGGGCACTGCATAGCATCATTGCAGTGTTATATTGATTGTTAATTATACAAAGGCTTGGTGATCAATTCTGCGCTTCAGGTACCAGTAAAGGGTGATATTGTATAGTAATGAAGTGAAAAATCACTTATATCTATACTATTTAAAACCTCCTGTGAATCAAACCCGGGGCCTCCAGCACGGTAGCCCTCTAACCTCTACACTACGGAGGCGGACATAAATTAATTATGCTAATTCAAATAAACTTTTATCTAACCAAGGAAAGATAGCATAGTAAAAAGTTAAATATAACAAATATGGCACGGCAATAATTCAACCAAAATCAAGCTTTTTTGTTTGTTTTCTGAATAATTTATAGGACTGATGATGCATAGTAAAAAAATAGTAAAACATGTTATGTTTTTTTTACACATCGAATGTTGCTCATTGGACCCTTTAATGATTTCAACTTTAAACAGGAAAAATATTTTCTAATTAAATACAAAAAAAAACTTTTTTACAATTTTACGTTTTTATCGAGTGAGTTGCATCATTTAAAAACAGTTTTTTTACCATTTTTGTTTATGTTTTATGTTTTACTTGGCAAATAGCACTAATTATTAAAATCTATTGTGACACGTAATAGATACGTTCTACATCATTTTCAAACATCGTAAAATAATATGAAATGCATCGAAACACGTGTCACAATAGATTTGAAGAAATAGTGGTATTTACCAAGTTAAACTTAAATTAAATATGGATAGATTTTACCCTAAGTGACTGCCAAATCCATAAATGAAATTACATTTATTAAATTAAAATATCATTTGTATCATCTTTGTATCACAGTACACAATTTTGTACACAAGTTTTCTTCTTAACCACCCTACACATACGAACGTACGTAATACGCGCGGTTTTTCTTCACCATTCCGCGCTAACCTGTATGACCTACGTGCACTAGAAAAGATATCTGTTCCAAAAATATATAATGCGTACACTGACAAATTTTTGTCTGGTTTCATAACTGACAATATTTTGTGACAACAAACGTGATTTTTTTGCTTTTTTATAAAAAAATATGCCTGAAAATAACCCAAGGTAGGGTGGTTAAACAAAATCTAAGTCTTTATAAAATGAATTAACTTTGTTTTCGCCACTTTTTTATTATAACAATTTAACCTACCGGTTTCAACAAGAACCTTGTCATCATCAGGGTTTATTTTAATTAAAAAACATTCAAATACTCTCACCAAAAACTTCCACACTCCGTAAAAATCTTAAATGTCTACGGAGTGAGTGGAAGTTTTTGGTGAGAGTATTTTAATGTTTTCAATGTTTTTTAATTAAAATAAACCCTGATGATGACAAGGTTCTTGTTATAACCGGTAGGTTAAATTGTTTTAGTAAAAAAATGTGGTGAAAACAAAGTAAATTAATTTTATAAATTTATAAAATGTGCAATTAAACACCAACAAAGTTGATATGATACAAACACCTAAAGTTTACACAAGATACTACTGAGGTCTACAATTAAACACCGAAGTTGATATGATACAAACACTTAAAAGTTTAGACAAGATACTACTGAGAAATAAGATAAGGAATATGTTCAGACCGTAATTTTGCATAAACCGAATGAAAGCATCACTATATGGTTGAAAACTGTGATTTTTGTACATACCTTTATCTAAGTTCGTTATTTTACTAGTCAAATATTGATATAATGTAACATGAAATCAAATTCAGAAATAATGAATTATTTAGCTGCGGCAACTCATTTCAATGTTTTTGTTTTTTCAGTATGCTCACGAAATAAATGTACAATGTATTAAGTTGGTCAGAAGATATTGTTTTATAGGAATAAGTCAATGTGTATAATTCCACAAGAATTTAAATAAGGTAAAAAATTTCAATACGATTAAAAAAAAATAAGTTAAACAAAAATACCATCAAGGGTCGAAAAATATGTTTACAAATTCTTTTTTTTTTTTACTACTACTACTACTACCATCACGTCGTTTCCCCGCAGGGGTAGGCAGAGAGGATGGAACGCCACACTCTTCTGTCCGGACATACACTCCTAGCCTCCTTCACATCCATACATCTAGTCATACATGCCCTCCGATTACGCAGACTTTTGACACCGCCAGATTTTAGGTTCTGATTGATCTGATCGTGCCAAGTCTTTTTCGGTCGTCCACGTTCTGTTTTCCCTCTCACATTCGCCACATATATTTTCTTAGTCATTCTCTCGCTATCCATTCGCTCCACATGTCCATACCACCGCAAAGAGCTCTTTCTAATATTTTCAATTATTCCTCGTTCAGCCTTACATTCCTTTCTTATATCGTCGTTTTTAATTCTGTCATACAATGATTTTCCACACATTCATTTTTTTTTTTAATAAAAATAATTTAAAATAAGGTGTGTAATCGAGTATGTGAAATAATACAAATGCTCAATCTTAATTTGAATAGAACAGTGAATGTCACACAGAGCATAAACTGACCACTTAAACATTTTATTGAATTATTTTAAATAACTACTTTTATTATTTTAAAACACACATTAAACATTGTTTCTTCTCACTCTCATCCGCGCCCAATGGTGTACAGGGCACTGCATCAAATTAAAATAATGTTAAATTGATCGTTAATTATATGTAGGCAAGGTGATCAGTGCTAATAAATCAGTCCAGGATAGTATTAAATAACATCAGAATAAATAAAATAAAAACACTTTATTTTGTCCCCCTCGGAATCGAATTTAGTCTGCCACCATGGTGTAATGGTTAGCGTGTTTAGCTACCGTGCTGGAGGTCCCAGGTTCGATTCCCAGGGGGGTCGAAAACAAATATTACTGATTTTAAACTCTAATATTTATTTAATACTACCCTGGACTGGTCCCTGAATCCCTGGAGGGATCACCTTGCCTTCGTATAAGTAACGACCAAGATAACACTGCGTCATTACGATGTAGTGCCCTATGCACAATTGGGTGTGGATAGGGGTTAGAAGGAATCGAACCCGGGACTTCCGGCATAGGAGCCAAACCCGGCAATCACTGCATTATGAAGGTAGACTAAGAATATTCTCAGTCATTGCTGCTGTTTAGGTTATTAATAATTCCTTCACATTAAAAATTCCATAGTGATAAAAGTACAAAATAGCACAATGATGATGAGTTAAAATAAAAATATATTGTGACACAACTGTGAAAATGGATAAATGTAATGAAAAGCGAAAAACGTAACATTAAACAGAATAAAACAATGAGCATTCGCTGTTTTAATTAAAATATCTATATTGAACCACATACCCATTTAAATTTACATTAGACTTCAGTCCCATTACCTGCATGCCAAATTGTAAATAATAAACATATTAACATATTACTTCACACCATCGTTTGGCAGAGAAACCAATAAACTATATTACAAAAATACAAAATACTCCTTTTTAAAGATACGAATATGAAGATTTCATTCAAAAGTTATTAAACTCTGATCAAAACTGTTGAATAATATTTTCAAACACCACCTTAATCAAAAAGTTCCCGGAATCACCAACGTGAGGTATTCTCAGTCACCCGATTTGAGTTTTCTTTTTTTTCTTAGGTTGCCACATCTGTCATTGATATTCTATAAAATATTCAGCTTGATAGCTTGACATTTGTAAAAGTGAAGCTGTATTGAGTACATTTTTGACTTTTTACAATTTTAAAAATGGAATGGAATTTGCTCCAATGAGTTTGTATTAAATTTTGCGGTTTTAGTGGTGCGACGAAATCGAAAATGCTAGAAAAGTGTTTCAGCAATGATACTCTGAAGAAAACCAGTGGCATGAACATTTCAGAAGTGGCCATGAATCCGTCAACGATGATGAACGCAACGGCAGGCCATTGACATCGAAAACTGACAAAAAAATTAACAAAATCAAAGAACGGATGACCGTAAGTCGCAAATTAACAATTAGAGAGATGGCAGAGGAGTTAGACATCCCTTTTGGATCCGCTTAAGACCTTTGGGTGAAGCGATTCGCCAAAAAGATCAGGTTTATTGGCAAACAACTTGTGGATCTTACACCGCGATAACGCACCGTCGCATAATGCCATCGTTGCCATTCGGCTAAAAACGGAACAAATACCATACAACAACCACCGAATTCACCTGATTTGGCTCCCTGTGACTTTTTCCTATTCAGTCGACTCAAGAAACCGCTCCCGGAAGGCGTTACAGCATCCGAGATGAGGTCATGGGAAAATCGAAGATGGCTCTGATAGCCATACCGAAAACCGATTATAAAAAATGTTTCGTAGATTGATCGATTGCTAGCATAAGTGCATTGCAGTCGATGGGGAATACTTTGAAAAGGATAATATCAATTTTGATGAATAATCTTGTATTTTTAATTTTCTGAACACATTCCGGGAACTTTTTGATCAAGGAGGTAAATTTGATGTAACTTTCAATAAAAAATCCGTCCGCCTCCGTAGTGTAATGGTCAGCACGCTCGGCTACCGTTCTGGAGGTCCCAGGTACGATTCCCAAGAGGGGTAAAATAAATATAAGTGATTTTTTCACTGTCATATTTATTCAATATTACCCTGGACTGGTACCTGAAGCGGAGGGCTGATCACCTTTCCTTCATGTGTAAACGATCAAGATAACACTGCGTTTATATGACGCAGTGCCCTATGCACCATTGGGGTGCGGATAAGGGTTTTATTATTATTATTATTATTCAACAAAAAATATTTAAATTTATTTCATTTTCTGCTTTGTTTTTTGACCAGAACTACCAAATCCCAAAGTTATCACAATAAGCGGATACTGTATCATCACTTTAATTCCAAGACATTAAATTAGAGGTGTAAAGGAAAATCACTGGAATCCTTACGTTCAATTAGTAAGATGTTAAAAAACAAAAAAATGATGTATGTAAAATATGTTACTTACAATAAACTGGCGTTGTGTAACATCTGTACAATCTCCCCGACCTCTCGCAGTGCCTTCGGGGGTATATTAAGCCAGTTATTAAAGGCCAAAATTAACTTAGATCTGACCTGTTTTCCCGGTATTTGCTGAATGTAAGAAAGGGGCAGCATTAATTTCTGGAAAAAAAGTAAATTGCACATTACTGATTTGATAATGACTTATTTTAAAGTACTTCCTCTTCTTCTTCTTTATGAGCCTTCTGACCTCCACTGCTGGATATAGGCCTCTTCCCCTTCTTTCCATTTCCTCCGGTTGGTTGCTGCTTGCAGTCAGTTTTTACCCCCCACAGGGACAATGTCGTCAAACCATCTCTTTTGGGGTCATCCGAGTACAAGATATTTTAAAGTATTATAGGTATTTTAAAGTACAAGACTTATAAATCATAACCATCTTCAAACCCTCGTCCGCACCCGATGGTGCATAGGGCACTGTATCATATAAATGCAGTGTTATCTCGATCGTTAACACATGAAGGAGATGTGATCAGCTCTCCGCTTCAGGTACCAGTCCAGGGTAATATTAAATAAATATTAGAATGAATAAATCACATATATTTATTCAACCCCCCCTTGGGAATCGAAGCCGGGACCTCCAGTAGGGTAGCCGAGCGTGCTGACCATTATACTACCGAGGCGGAGAGGTAGATAACCATAGATTTTTCTTAATGGTACCGGAAAAAGTGTATTTTTATACTTTTTACCTTCTAAAATTATAGCATTATAGCCTTATTGCAAATTCATCATTGCCTTAATTGAAACTCTAATAGAGATCAAATTGCTGTACTAAGTCTGAATCATGGAGGGGCGAAGATACTGTCAAGGTGAGGAGGTTGATGGTTTTATTTCTTTAAGAAAAAGGTCAAAGAATTGGCTGACGAATTGATGAATTTTGATGGGCGACAAAAAATAATTGATTTTTATATAAAATATCAATTATTTAACTTATAATGATTAAAGAAAACACTTCGTTTTTTACCACTTGAGTTTTATTATAGACTACATGTTTCAAAAGTTAAACTTCCATCATTCAGGTCTGTACAATAACTAAAATATAAAATATAAAATTGTTCTATAAATAAGGAGAGGGGAAAGTAAGGGGAAGGGGTTAGTCAAGGGACGGAGTTTGAAAACAAAAACTTTGACTAACCCCTTCCCCTTTCTTTCCCCTCTCCTTATTTATAGAACAATTTTATATTTTATATTTTAGTTATTATACAGACCTGAATGATGGAAGTTTAACTTCTGAAACATGTAGTCTTTAATAAAACTCAAGTGGTAAAAAACGAAGTGTTTTCTTTAATCATTGTAACATGTCTTACCACAAAGTTAATGCCGAAACAATAAATAAAATATATAACTTATAATTTTTTCATGCAATTTCCTGGAATTTTCTCACATAATACTTGCATTGAAAATCAAAAATATTTGTCTGATTTAGAAAGTCATTCAATGTGATAAAAGGTTTTAAAAATTCTTATTTGCAGTCATGAAAGTATATTTAATTTGAAGATATAATAATTCGATTTTGTAAGTGACTAAAAAAACATAAATTATGAATCAGAACATGATACATGATTCAGCATAATTTCATTATTTATTTGACAGCTGTTTCCTGCAGGCATTTCAAACTGCATAAAAAAAAAACAAACAGACTTGTTTAAGAATTTATAACGACAGATTATATTATTACAACACACATACACATACGGATGTGTTATTTTCTTAAAATAACACATTCGGAACATCTGCACAGTGTCCATTTTGTACAATCTGGAGTAAAAAGGTGTATTACAATATCTGCAAGTGTGTAGCTCTTTGCTTTTATTCAAACGCCCAACAGAAATATTGACAAATAGTGGCTATGAAAATTTGAATGTGAAACTTTGTGAATCTCCTGTTCGATCTAGTATGGTTTTTCTTAAAAACTTATTCTAACCCTTATCCGCACCCCAATGGTGCATAGGGCACTGCATCGTATAGAAGCAGTGTTATCTTGATCGTTAAATACACGAAGAAAGGTGATCAGCCTTCCGCTTCAGGTACCAGTCCAGGGTCATATTAAATAAATATTAGACTGAAAAATCACTAATATTTATTTTGAGCCTCTTGGGAATCGAACCCGGGACCTCCAGCATGATAGCCTAGCGCGCTAACCACTACACTATGGAGGCGGACAAAAAAACTACTTTACTAATATTTGCAGCTACAAATTAAGGATATTTTTTCAGTTTTGTATCATACATCTGTAGTTTTCGTAACTAGGCATGTGAAATAAAACGCAATTAGTGGTCTAATACAAGTGTTTCATTTTTCAATCATTGGAAGAAGAGTTATGTATAATCGAGAATTATAGCTATTCTCATATTCCCCTTAATATCGTATACTATATGTACCCAGCACATGTTGTTTCAGCTTGAATGGAAAAAAAATCAAATGGAAACTGCACATTTCTAATATGTTTCATTTAACAATACTTATAAACTATTGAAAATATTAAAAATCTGTGCGTGTGTTGCTAATACGTTCAAAAGATGGAGCTGTCATTCCGGTAAAAAAAAAGTTTTTACCTGCAGATAGATAAAAACAAATGTGTATTTAAATGCAATATCACATAAAAATTTCAAGATCACTTTACAAGATTCAAAATTTTTAACAAACTAACATTTACATTTTTATTCATACAGATGATGTTACAACAATACATACAGTGGTGCGCCTAATTAATAGACCCAAGACAGTAATTGTTTTTATCATCACTTTTTTGTTTAAAAAAACATAATAACAGCATTATTTGAAAATGTATTTTTATACATTAATAGATAGCACTTCTGACAACATTACAAGATAGTTTTTACACCTAAAAATACTGAATTACGAATTCGACAGCGGAAATTAGTTGTCAAGACGGCGCCGTATGAGTAACGCGCGGTTTTTCGTCTAGTGTTTGCGGAACAATTTTTGAAAACAGGCATTAAATTAATTTATTTTTTCTTTTGAATGTTTATTTTATATGATTGTTCGTGTCTATTGTTAAATATTGTGTAGTAAATATCATGCTTAAGTACAAAATTTTAACAATATATGTGTTTTTTAGAATGGGGAACGTATTTGATTTGTCACATAAGAAAATTGGCCAAATATCTGGTTTGATTTAGGCAAATATAATGTCATAGTATGAAATAGCTAATATTGTAGGGATGAAATAGCTAATATTGTAGGGGTATCATGGAGTTTGGTGAAAAATATAATTAAAAATATTGATTCTGAGGATAGTTTACGCAACAAGCGTAAGGGTAAATCTGAGAGTAAAAGTGTTACAACCCCAAGAACGAAAAGACAGATTCGTGATTTATGTTTGAAAAACAGAAAAATTCCAAAACGTTAGCTTACTTAACATATAAACAACAAGGGATTTAATATTTCTCAGCGTACAGTGAAGCGACGGCTTCAATTAATAATTTAACTAAAGAACATTTAGAAAATCACACGATTGGTAATGATAGCAAAAGAATTGTAGCTGTATTGTTATTTGCTTATTGGGTCTATTAATAAGGCACACCACTGTAAATAAATTAGAAAAATAAATGAAATATTTTGCAAAGAATAGTTCAGTAAATTGTATGAGTGAGTTATGTTTATAATATTTTTATAAGAGCGCTCACTGCTTGGAAAACTTTTAATTAATACTGTGGTCATCAAACCAATTGATGAGCTAGTTGCTTGACCACTTAACAAGATTAATCAGCGATGCTAAATGCTCATAAAAATAGCCAGACGACACAAATAAAATTTTCACGGTCATTCAAATTAGTATTCCTTGATTGTGGCTTAATAAACTGCCATGTCAAACTCCTATATGCCAAAACATTCAGCCACCATCACGATCATCAAGGCAAAGGGCTAAAGAATTAAGATGTAAAATCAAAACTCAGATATTATAGAAATTCATAAAAATTTAAATAATAACAAACCCATAATTAACAATCTGACAATGACTAAAGCCTCCCCCCTATTGTCTATGTTCCCACTGATAAGAAATAAAAAATAAATAAGAATAATTAAATAAATAAATAAAAATAACAAACAGCTCCTACCCCTCTTCAACCTTCAACATCCCAAGGACCCAGCTCTAAAATTTAGAATTAGCTTCACTATATGGTGTTTGAAAATGATGCGGAATGCATCGAAACACGTGTCACAATAGATTTTATGAAATAGTGGTATTTACTAAGTAAAACTTAAAATTCAAAATAAAATTATGAAAATTTTATATAAGATAAGTTAATATTTATTTTTTCATTTTTTTCTAAAAGAATTATAAAGAAAAATGAGTATTTTTTCCTTAATATTACATAAATCTTACGGTTTATTTAAAACCATACTATCTTAATTTGATCTTAAATAAACAATGTCATCTCTTATGATGTAATTATAAAAGAAAGGAAAGAGACTGTGGTCCAAGAGGATAGATTTTTATATTATTTATTTATTTATTTATTTTCATAATACATAGATACATTCAATATACATATTCATTTCATATACACATTTATTATACGTATTACGGCTCTTTAGGCATGGCCTGTGTTGAGCCGAATACTAACATGGTAATACAAAATTTATATATATATATATATATATATATATATATATATATATATATATATATATATACATATATTTATATATATATATATATATATATATATATATATATATATATATATATATATATATATATATATATATATATATATATATATATATATATATATATATTATATATATATATATATATATATATATATATATATATATATATATATATATATATATATATATATATATATATATATATATATATATATATATATATATATATATATATATATATATATATATATATATATATATATATATATATATATATATATATATATATATATATATATATATATATATATATGTATATATATTTCTTTTAATAATTTTTTTTTTTAATGATTAGATTATAAACATAATATACAGGAGATACAAAAATAATTTATAGTTTAAGGTTTTTCAATGTGATAATTACACCTGGACTTTAATCAATTCACTTTCTACCTTGTCACTTCCAATGTTAAGCAACCATCGACGGACACTGTTCTTAAAGACCTGATCACTCCTGGAAATCTTAATGGTTTCGGGCAGCAAATTAAACATTTTTGGAGCAAGGAATGAAAAATTTTTTTGGGCAAAACTAGTTTTAACGGCTGGGCCAATGTAGTTTTTATTTAATGCTGCCCGGGTTCGAATAGTTTGTTGCGTTCTAACCTTTTCCATTTTATTCCAGAAGTGAATCAGTACTTCCTTGACGAACAGTTGCCGATATTCCACATTCATGGATATTTTTGATATCTTAATTTCATATGTGTACATACTAGAACCAACATTAACATTAAATTCACAGAATTGAATGAATCACCAAATTTTTTACTATCTCCTTTTTTAAAAAAAACTAATAAGCATTATAACTTCTTAATTTTGTTAAATATGTCTGCTATCATAAATTTATTAAAAAAAATTCAACTAATAAAATGTTAATGGCGTACTATCAAAGTTTCAACATAATAAAAACAACATTCATTTTAGATGTAGCTTCGCGATAAGTAAATGAAGGAAAATTTAGAGTTTAATTCTTTCATTACAAAAGTGGTTAGTCCTAAGTTCAGATAATGCAATCCCATCCACCAACAGTGGAAAACTGTGATAGTAATATGGTGTCAAGAAAAAAACAACAAAAAACATCACATTTATTTACGGAATCATTTAATTTTTTCTTCACAATTTAATTAAAGCATCCTTGACATAGTATTTTACAAAAATTAATACTGCATAAATCATGGGTGGCCAACATTTTCAGTAGCCGGGCCAGATTTTAGAAACGAGATATCCTACCGGGCAGTAAAACAAAATTTATTTTATTATTCAAAGCAATGTTATACTTTTTCAAGATAGAACCAGAATCATTGCGTATCAGGCATGCTGGCTTTGTTTTAAATTCCACAAAAAAATAGTTTATAGTCTATCTGTCTTTAAAACTTCTCAGTTCTTCTGTTACTCTTCTCTTATTTAGTCCAACGTCTTTACTACTTGACGCCATTATGGGTCATGAAATTGTCAGGATAGTGAAATACTCCCATATATGGGATATGATACCAACTACGCACGATGTGTGATTTGCTCCGCGGGCCGCAAGTAGACACCCGACGGTTGGCCACCCTTGGCATAAATGGTCAAATAATATAACTCTTATTCAGGGCTTTTTTCTTAACATAAAAGGTCCCGGAACTCACTTCATGTCAAGCTTTTTACTAAAAAAAATTGTATTCAAATATCATTTAAATATTCATTACAATACCATATTTTAACATTTTGATGAATTATAAAATATAGATTGTAATTACGTAAGCGCAAACATCGTTTTGTCTAATTAATTTTTTTAATTAAATATAAAAAAATGTTCCATGTAAAAAGGTGCCGGAACACCACTACGTTACATGGAAAAAAAAGCCCTCCCTTTACTAAGAACTAAGCATATAAGAATGTGTTCATTCACCAGGGATACTTCTTTATGCCTCCAAATGAGTTCATATCGTTCAATTGATATATGTATTTTTTTTGTAAGTATAGAAACTTATTTACAACATTTTGAGTGTGTCCAAATACTTGTTCACAAAATCTGGATTATCTCCAATTACAGGAGTTATTTTCATATTATTTTTGACATCACATCAAAGCTTCTTTACATCTCACCAATAGATGTCTCTAGTGAAGTTCTAGTGATTCAAGAACAAGGTTTCTAAATTGGTTCATATATACAGAACTTCCAAGAATTTTAGTAGGGTGGTTGTAAATAATGGGTAGAATTGGTGAATGTTACACGTGTGTAAAGTGATCACTCAAACCAGCCTATGACGGTCATCAGCCCCGTAAATGCCCAGACTTCCATATTCTTCTTCATCTTTGATGAGATGTCAAAAATAATATAGAAACTTATTTATTATCCATGTCTTTTTACCCCAAGGGCCATAGCATCTGCTCCAACGTTTTCTTTACATTACATATTACTCCTCCATTTCCATTCCCATATAGGATTGCTGTCTTCCAGACACTGTTGATACCGTGTCAATTGATCCAGTACCATATGTACCATTTAGGTAAGTATTGAACTCAAAGAATGAAAAAAGAATAAATTTATTATAAAATATTATTAAGTATTATTAATTTTTTGCAGATTATTTTCTATGTTAATAACCACCCGTTTGATGTATATTAAATTTTATTTAATGGACAATTAGTCACAAATCTAAGCCAATAAGCAATCAATGGAAAAATTTTGTCAATTTTATAAGTACCATTGGAATTGATTTCCAAATGCGAAACTTATGTATATACATTTGAAATTCGTGAAAAAAAGTCAGGGTTTTCATGTAAAATATATATTCATGTATAGAAATAAAAAAATGATAATTAAATTTAAACAAGATTAATTAATGAATATAAAAATCAATAAGCATTCCCCTTGAAAGCGGCATACTGTAAAATATGAATAATATAGCAAAACAAACAAAAAAAACTTATGTGAAATCATTATTTTTAGAATCAGCGTAACTCGCTCTTTATAAATTTATACAATTTACTCGTGATTTATAAATATGCAATAATATGTATAAACTTACTTCGTCCTGTTCCGGATCTCCGGATTTTGTGTAAGGGATTTTCTTCGACATTTTGTATGAGATAAACTGTAATGAGCTTATTATAACAGGCAGAATCAAAAACACTAACGTTCTTTTTTTTATAATGAGTGAAATATAAAAACGACAGTCGGTTTTTATGTATATATATATTTTTTATGTAAACGACTGACACTGAAACCGCACTGCCGACGAACTGACAGTTATTATTATTCTTATATTATTCCCTATTTACTCGCACCAGTATAAGATAGTAGCTATAATATAAGACTAGTGATGGGCAATGAATTGATCGATTTTCCGAAAATATCTCGCATTTTTAAAGAAATAATGCGATAATTTATTTGATTTTGGGCAGTCAATAAAAATGCTTAAAAAATTGTTTAATTTGTCAAGTGAAAAGCATTTATACTCTTCAAGTAGTACATAGGCATTTCATCAAACAAATTAAATAAATAGAAGCAAATAAATGACCTTATGATCATACAAACCATAATTCGGGCAAAAGCTATTTTTACGATATCGCGATGTTAGAATACAAGTAAATATTATATTCTTATAAAGTGTAACTAATAAAAAAATATATTTGTCCTGTCCGGAATCTTAACTTTAGTCTTAAGAACAGTAAAATCTTTTTTTTATTACTTTGATATATTTTTTACCGTTTCAATTATAATCGATAATAATCGCACCAACTTGCCCTGCACTATTATTTTACGCATGCGTATTAGAGTAAAATTTAAAATTAGTTCCTTTTATGTTTAACTGATGGCGTTACTATCGAATGACGAATGGATTTTAGGATGTTCAGTTACGTTGAACGATTATTTTACGATCTAAGTACTTACTCATAGTTCAAAACACAAAAACAAAAAGTTTTTGTAATTCCACATACATGACCCCATGCAACAATCCCGTATTTGAAATATTTTAGTCAGAATAAAAAGACCATGAGTTCGATAAGCAGTCGTGTAAGATTCATGCATTAAAAATTCCGAATGAGGAAAACGCCGGTGAAAAACTTTTGTATGCGAGTAAGCTAAGATGACGTTTACGTTAAGCAAACTCTGTGCACGCATATTTGCGTTTTTGTAATATAAATACTAGCCAGGGGGGGTCGACTCGTAAACGTCAGATTGTTCAAAAAACGACCAGAAATGACGAGACACACTAATACACTAACAAAAACACCAAAACGGGAACGAAAAATACGAGATACTAACAAGTTGTTCAAATATTTCAAATAAATATACACAAACTATGGTTATAGACAATTATCGATAGAAAAATAGAAATCCGTATATGAAGAACTTGGTAATATTGAGTATTATGCCAAAGTTAAAGTTAAATTTTGCGTATGAAAGTGTAGTTTTTCTTACTTGACACAACGCTCCCTTGAACTTCTGTAGCACCCCCCAAATGCAAAAAATTTAAAAACGCCTAGCCAGACTTCCAAAACGCCCACAAAGGGGCGCTGGCACCCCCGTTAAGAAACATAACTTCAGAAAGTGGTGGGCACTCCTTCCGCCCTTTTAAAATATTGTATTTTCTAGAATTTTAAATTTTATATAGTAATTTGAAAATTCTATCGTTTTTATTTTTGTTAAAAAGCCTTATATTTATACATAGTTTGAGATAATAGTTTCAAAAAAGTTACCATTGCCATTTACCATTGTAAGGCTGAGTTGAGTAACCATTATTAATCGCCTGAACTCTTTTTATAAATGTCGCGTTTTAGCCGTGACCTTTCTATTTTTGTTTACACTGAAATAAATAAATTTAGATAGTGAAATATCTTCTTTGTAATATTAATATTATAATTTTGAAAATATGTAGTACAACAAATTTCAATATAAATACCATTTAACCTGAAAAATGAATGATAAATATTTCGGCGGGTGGATTTGACATTCAGCCGCGGCGAAGTCACGCCCAGCCGGGAGCTTAGTACTTCTAGCCGTTTACGTCACTTCCGGCCGCTGGCGAATATCACTTCTAGCCATAAAAAATCGAGGCAGTTGGCGGTCTTTATATAAATTAGTTAGTCTGTGATACTAGCGTACTTTTAAAATCCGTGTCGTGTTTCTTACTTGTCACATATGTCAAACTGTATCGAATATCAAACTAAATTTTATTATATTACCAAATAATTTTCCGACGAATTTATCCCTGAAATGGCTGCTAATTTAACGTCCTGGTCACCTGACAAGAAACATAGTGATAAAGAAAGGTAACTTGAAATAGTGAATAGATTTAAAAATATTTTTCACCCTGAATTGTCGTCCATTAAATATATTTGCACATTTTTCCAGGTGGGTCTGCATCTACCCAGCATATTTGAATAGTAAAAAAACCCTTGCAGAAGGTAGAAAACTGGCAAAAGATAAATGTGTTGAAAACCCAACTCCTCAAGAAATAAGAGATGTTCTTATTTCTGCTGGAATGAAAGTCGGAGTTGAAAATAAGCTCTACCCAAGAGAAAGAAGCAAGGTAATCAACAATTTTATCAATATCCTTCGGGAAAACTTATTTCAATTTGGTGTCTAATAAATTACATATTGTATAATTGACATTTGCAATTTTACTACATGAAACCCTAGATTACGGCACATTTGTAAAATTTATTATGGACATCCAATATGTGGGAAGCACTGAAGCAACACATATAAAGAATGTAGTGACTAGCATGTATCCTGTTTTTTTTACTCATTTTATGTTCGTATTTTATATTTAGTTCTGAAAAAACATTGTACATTTTTCAAATGTTTTTAGTAAACATTTTTGATAAAATGTGAGTTTTTCATACATTTTACGACAGTCCCGTATTAAGGTACATTGAGACAAGTTCTGTGGTCTAGGGGTTAAAGCCTAAAGTTTTTTTTTTCATACTGCCTTTATAGTGATTTTTGTTTTTAACTTTATTACCACTATAGACGGGAAAGGTATTTCTACTCGTTCGGTCAATTGATGCTTAAGGACGGGAAGGGTATTTTTACCTTCTGCCCCAGCCTCATTTCAAAGTCAGAATAGAAGAAATAACATATTTTATGTTTTTATGTGAATATTATGTCCTAATCTCTTTGTTAAGGTCTTAATATATGTACATAATTATGAAATCCCGTTGCCAACGATCTGCAGGAGTAAAAAACACCTGTTCGAAGTGTGTTAACTAAACATAATGCTCTTCCAACAATGGTCAGAAATAGTGAGAGTGAGATGATCTTTAGAAAAAAACTTAAAACACATTTGTTTGCAAAATCATTTCCACCATTATATTTTCCCCAATTCATTCACAGTGAAGCGCCCTTGAGGTAGTATTTTACGAAAATGGCGCTTTATAAGTTATCCAAATCTATTATTACTATTATTATTATATTGTGGTATTTATAATTTCCGTACAGGAGTTCCTTCAACGAGGTCGCATACGTATTCACCTCCGAAACGATGATGGTTCTCCGGTCAATCCCCAATACCCTTCCAGAGATTCTCTACTCCTTTATGTCGGACAAACAATCCCCAAACTTAAGACCCGACAAAACAAGTAAGTTTCCTATACATCATTAGATCTAACCTCTTGACCATTCTCTAGATTCCTGTGGTCCCCAACTCGGTTTTTTTCCTATTTTTTTGAAATTTTGCCTTTACTTAAGAGCATACTCTTAGGGTGGTGACTGACCGGAGCATTTCGCCGTAACGTAATGTTGTAACATCGCTCGCGGTGAGCATCAGCAAGCATCCGAAACTATAGATGGAGCGCTCGGCTCGGTGTACTGACTGCCTGAATACTTGCATTGTAACGTGTTACGTTACGACAAAATGGCTCCGGTCAGTCACCATCCTTAAGTTCTTATCGAAAACATGAAAAAATTTTACTGATTTAACAACTTGCCCAAATTTAATCACCCACTAACCTCTATTAATAACACTTACCATAGTTTTAAATAAGGAACTTAAAAAAATAAGTTTTTACAGTAAATTAAGCCTTAAAAAAGGTTTTCTCCTAAGAGTGAAAAGTATATACTTTATGAACGCAAATACACATACTTTCATATCCAATAGGAGATCTAATTCTTGGCAATACCAGAACGGGGCTACTTGGACTTTGAAGTGTTACTTGAGCCCAGTACAATAAAATTATTTAGATCGTGGTATCGATCGAAGTGTCTTGACAATAAGTGTCACCTGTCAGGGAAACAATGAATCATGTCAATACGTTCATTATTATAGACCAAATACAGATTTTTTTCGTACTGAGTTCAAGTAACACATCAAAGTTCAAGTAGCCCCGTTCTACGGTATAGGTTTTGTTTGAAATAATATTCGCGCATGCTTTTGAGTATTGGCATTTTTTAAATATATTTTATTCTTTACTTTGTTTATACTACATTTAGCATTTACATTACATTTACTTGGCACAATCAGGTATGTCAAATACTTGAAAGCGGCCGGGTCAGGAGTCGTAATAATCGTCGGGCATGTATGAGGAGATGCATGAATGTAGAAGAGGCAAAGAATGTTTGCAAAGACAGAGTGGTGTGGCGTTCGATTCTCTCTGCCTACCCCTGCGGGGAAGCGGCGTGATGGTTAGTTAGTTAGTTAGTTAACTAATATTTAACTTTTATATCCTATAATCCTATACACATAACTATAATCTATTATTAATTAGTAGTATTTTTTAATCCTACATTAATATAATCTTCTTTTCCGTCTTAATTCATCGTGGAAGCAATGACTCTTCTCCAGTTATCCCTTGACTGCGTTGCACATAGCGCTCCAACCACTGAGGTGCCTGCTGCTGACTTCAGTCCATCATGTGGGGGATCTTGCTCTCCCTCTCTTCCCCTCCAGGCTACCGATTAGAACCAGTCATTCCAGGCTATCCTTATTGCCACGCGTAATGTTTTCAAAGAACTGGAGAATCCGTCGTGTACAGACAATATAATCACTTTACAATAATTAAAACATGTCTCTATAAATTAGCGACATAATCAATTGCCGTAGAGCCTCTGTTTGAAAATTCAACATACCATTTGGATTGTTATATGTCCATGTTCATATGAGAAATTTTGCATTTCACCACCGTTAGTTTATAATTCTTTAAATTGTAAATGAAAACACTTGTTTTTTACCACTTAAGTATTATATGTCTTTTTAACTACTATTTTCGGAAGCTACAGATGCTTCCATCTACGGATTTGAATATAAACTATAAAATCTGTACTAAAGTGGCGAAAAACAAGTATGTATTTTCATTTACAATTTAACCATGTCTTACCACAAAGTGAATGCCGAAACAAAAAATAATATCTTTATATTGCTTACAATTCTGTAAAATGTCAATCTAAAGGAACTTTCATATTTTTGCTAAAGCCACTTCTTAAATAATTTTTTTTAAAAAAACCTCATTCAATAGCCACTTATAGCCACTACTAGATTTACTTTTTGAGGCAAAGAAACTGTATATAAATGTTTGTCATTTTTGCAGGTCTTCTGAACAACAAGTTCACCAGCAGCAGAATACATCACAAGCTTCTGCTAAAGCTAAAGGGAAAAAGAGGAGATAAATAACAATTGTCAGAGTTCAACTTTACTAGTTGTTTGCGAATGTTTTATTTTATATCTTTGTACAAAATATATAAGTTGGAAATGTATTCTGTCATATTAATAAAGAAAGTAATATCAAAACCATATGTTTAAATTTAATGGTGACATAATTATTGCGTAAAAATACGATATTCAGGAAAACAATAATCATAATTGAAATAATTAATTCACTATTAACACATTTAGGACGGGTGTTTTTTACGCTTGCACTACTGGCGACGGGAATCGATAATAACGTATTTATAGTTGGGACCTTAATAAAGTGTTTGGTACATAATATTCATTTTATATTCAGACACAAAGATGGAAGCATCTGTAGCTTCTGAAACTAGTCGTTAAAATATATATGTATAACTCAAGTGGTAAAAAACAAGTGAAAATAAAAAATAAATAAATAAATTAAATTAAATTAAACATTAAATGTGTAATTCCTTCTTTTCTGATTTGGAAAAGAGGCCGGCGCAGAAAGTAAAAGTACCTTTCCCGTCCTTAAGCATCAATCGACCGAACGGGTAACCTTTTCCGTCCTTAGTGTGTTAACAATAAATATACAAAAATTGGAATATGAAAGAGAAACTGAATGAAATATTATTACTATTTATTTACACTAAGATGGCTGTTTGATCCAGGGCATTGATTCTATACAGAACTTGACAATTTACTGTAATTTCATCCCAAGACTTGAATCGGAGTCCTGATGTCCAGATATATGCTTTCTACAGTGAGATAAGGAGTTAGGTACAAGAATATCACATCTTTAAACATTCCAAAGTTCTTTTCATGTATGAATCTTAGTATAGTCAATTTTGCCCAACGTGTATCTGTTTATTGTTCTTTATTTACAATTTTTTTATTAAATTCATTTATAAGAAAATCCAATGATTTTCCGATTTCTGTTTTGGGAAGACCCATTTTTTTATTTTCAAAATATTTTGAAGGTTTGTTCTCTTTATATGGCAATATCACATTTTGATCATGAGAATGCAACGGTGCTGCGTGTTTACAATTATAATTTTTTCTACATTTATCTAAAGTATTCAGGTAGAAAGGTTGTTCTGAGGTAGAAATTGGTTTATTATTGAAAAGACTATGAACTACATTACGGAGTAGTTTTGGTATCTCGGTCAAGGGTTTTCCAAATAATGTAATGTTAAATGAAGCAAGTCTTTCGGTATAGTGAGCTGCGGGTTTATCCATAATATCTAATGTTTCAATGGCAGGGTTTTTCAACCGTTGTATTGTTTCCATTAACATTAAATTTGGGTTGTCAACAGTATTGTCATAGTTCATATTAAAATTCGTATCTACCGGTGTTAATGGTTTGTTGATGAAGTTTTGTTCATAATTGGGAAATGTTGGATTATTCATGATTTCTTTTGGACTTCTGTGCATTGCTTTTCTCTGCACTTGGTTTTCGTTACTTGTCATATAGGTCTCTAAATTATTTTGAGGTGCTCCGATTTTTGGAGTGATCGTAAATCCTTTTGGGAACATTGGATTGGATTGAACAATTTTAGTTTCTTCAATGGCTAAATCTTTACTTTCAATATGCGTATCATTGATTTTATTATTGTATAATGTCTCAAAGGCTGATTTAATAATATTATCTTTCTCAGTTATGACAACTAATTCACTCTCTGGTATTTCTGTAATTATAAATTCCATTTTCGTTTTTTTTTTATTACCCATTTTTTCTTTGTCGATCGAAGTTTTTGTGTTAGATTCATATTCTGTTGTATCATCTTCCTGAAACAGTAATTCGTTACCTTGGTGTATAGCATTAGGTTTTACCGATGTGTACTTTATTTCAAAGTTTTGATATCCTTTTTTTTTGTAATCTGCTGTTCCAAATCCATTGTTATTTTCTAAGTCAGTTTCTGTTAATGTGCCTGTTTTATCCTCTTCCGATAATTTATTGGTTTCAAACTCTTGTTCCGTTGCTGTTTTCTGATATATGGTTATTATTTCATTACCTTGTATATCATTCAATACAATTTTATCAGCATTGTCAAAATGAGTAACATCTGTACCTTTTTCTGTTGTCAAATAATCCAATTGAATTTCGTTTGTAGCTTCCACTTCATCCAAGTATATTTCTTTTACCTCTTTAGATAATTTATTGGTTTTAAACTCTTTTTGAGTTGTTTTCTCAAATAAAGTTATTTTTTCATTACTTTCTGCATCGCTCAATAAAAAAATATCAGCATTCTCCAAATAAATAACTCCTGTTCTTTTTTCTGTCTTAAATGAATCCAATTGAATTTCGGTTGTAGCTTCCTCTTCGTCCAGGTTTACCTTTCTTTCATCTTTTACCTGTCTTGGTAATTTATTGGTTTCAAACTCTAGTTTACTTGTTGTTTTCTCAAATTTAGTGATTATTTCATCACCTTGTGGGTCATTTAATAAAAAATTATCAGCATTGTGAAAATGATAAACATCTGTTCCTTTTTCTGTTGCGAAAGAATCCAATTGAATTTCACTTGTAGCTTCCTCTTCTCCCTGGTATATTTCTTTTACAATTGCATCTGTTTTATTTTCATCTAATTCTTGGCTTTGCTTCATGACCTCTGAAAAATCAAATAAAAATTCTTCTTTCCTTATTGTACCAATATTGTCAAGATTGGGGAAATTGTCATATTTTTGTGTTGCTTTCAGAGGCATGAAGAGTTTTTCTTGGAGTACATCAATATTGTTAATCTGATCTTTTTGATTAACTAAAGATTTATCAATATTCTGTATTGGTTCTAATTTATCCATAGTGTAAAATTCTTTTGTTGTTACATCAACATCCTCAAATGGATTTTCAATATCTAAAGATAAAATGTTTGTTCTTTCTGCAAGCATTTTACTATCAGCATCTATGTGATTCTCAAAATCTGATGAAATTTTATTAACTGATGTCGTATCAAATTTTTTGGAAATTAAATGGTCTTCGGTTGTAGAATGTTGTGTAGTTGTAACTGTGTCTTCACTACTTTCCTTTGAGTTTCGGTCGTTGATAACAACATGACTTTCTATAGGTTTTGTTTCAGTCTTAATATTACCAATATTTTCTTGTTTTGTTGAATCGATTTCCAAATAATGTATGCGCGTTTTACTTGGTTCAGTTGTTATCGGATTTTTAAGATTGTCAATGGATGTTGCCGATTTATCAGTAAAATAATATTTATGGTTACTTTCTATCTTAAAATTAGTTTCTGTAGTAAAATAATCAGTTTTATCGTATTTCAAAACTGTTGTAGATTCTGTCGTAAAATCATGCTGATCATCAAATACTTGTAAAAGAGGGTCATAACTTTTCTCAGAGACTAATAAATTAAATCCTGTAGAGTCAATATTATCTTCTTGTTCTTTTACTATCCTTAATTCCAAATGTTCAAATTGGTTCACTTCGTCATCTTTAAATATGGGGTATGTTGGCAAATTAGCAGCTACTTCGGATTGAATGTTCTTTTCACTATCTGTTTTGAATGTAATATTTTCATCCTGAGGGATAACTTCGTAACCTTCATGTTTCTTGCGATTCGAAATAGCAGTAGTATATAAATTTTCTTGCTCTAACAAAATATCATCTGAACTGTTTGTTGTATCGTCAGTGTTTTTAAATGTTGATATTTCAAATATTTGAGAAACTTCTAATGGTAACAAATCTGGAATGACATCTTCAGAGTTTGCAATTGTTACAATTTGGTCTTTGATTGTGTTGGGTTCAAAAATATTTCCTTTATCTAAAAATATGGAAGATACGAATGTTTGTATTTGCTCCGAAGCTACAGGTTCCATATCAAATTTATCAGCAGGTCCCGTGCGTAAGTTGTCATTACCTTGAAAATTGTTTTTCTGATATTTTTGTTTCCAAACTGGCAGAGGCTGCATCTTGTTTAAAACGTGTAATTCAGGCCAACTTATCTGAATTCTTTCCCGAATTATTGTAGGTAAGTTATGATCAGTCCCCTTAAAGTAAATATATTCGGGTATTTCCAGTGTGTATGTGTAATGTTTACTATTGGTACATTTCTTTTGGTCAATATCGCCTTCATTGGATGTGGAAGAGGTGATTTTAGTTATTGTAGAACATATCACAAAAAGTAAAATGAAGTTCCTGGACTTCATTGTAATTTTACCAAAAAATACCTGTAAAAATGTAAAAGATAATTTATGAATTTCTAATAGGGTAAAATCAGACTTGAGGAAATTGAATGATTTGACCGAGAAAAACAGTAAAGTAAATAATCTAATATTTTTTTTTATTAAAATCCCCTTTATGTAATCACAGACAATGTCATTAGTCAATACATACTCAATTAGGTACATCAAAATAATATGCCTACTGTAAAAAAGTTTTTTTTTTAAATATCAATTCTGGCAACTACACAATAATAAAAAAGTTTGGAATCTGTGAAAATTCTTTCAATATGATAAACATTGTTTGCATAACTAAGCTTATAACAGTTATTATTACAAAATAGTAAAGTAAGCTATAGAATTCTTATCATCACTGTTATACAAGCTGTTCAAAGGGACAGTGTGTGTTCAGTGCTCAAAATGTAACATCAGTTATTTTTGCGATATAGGACGTATTGCTAGGTGATGGGTGTGTAAAAAGTGTATATTATATTGATTTCTCTTATTTCTTTTAAATAAGATATATTTTATTTTATCTTTCCATTAATATTATCAACAAAAAAAAATAAAAAAAAGATTTGTCCGCCTCCGTAGTGTAATGGTCAGCACGCCCGGCTACCGTTCTGGAGGTTCCGGGTTCGATTCCCAAGGGGGGTAAAATAAATATTAGTGATTTTTTCACTGTAATATTTATTCAAAATTAGCATGGACTGGTACCTGAAGCGGAAGGCTGATCACCTTTCCTTCATGTATAAACGATAACATTGCGTTTATATGACAGTGCCCTATGCACCATTTGGGTGCGGATAAGGGTTTTATATATAATATTATCAGCAGGTTATTGCCTAAGTCTTAAAGTGAAGTCGAGGGCTGATGACCTTTCCTTCATGTGTTAATGATTAAGACAACACTGCGTTTATATGAAGCAGTGCCCTATGCACCATCATAATGCGAATGAGGTTTCGAAGAGGAAGAAATAATTGAAATCACAAATAATAATACATATGTAGTAGTAAAATTTGCATACATACCTCTAAATTTGGAACAAACTGCGTTTTTATTTATCTGTCTTGAAGACTACGCTCTTAGCACAAGGAACCAGTAATGAATGGATACTGCACAGTGTCTCATATGGACTCACTAATTTAAGATAGAAAACTGATTATAATCATTTTTAAAAACAATGGAGGCAAGATCAGCAAAATGAAGGAAAAGTACATAGCAAAAATATAATTTGGAAATCAAATAAAAACACCATTATATCTATAAAAATATAATGTTCCTCCATCATTCGTTTTTAGTATTGTTAATTTAAAATGATTGTTTTACTTCATTATTCATCATTGGCATTTGTAAATACATTTCTATAATGTCCTACATATTGAAATGATGACATAAAATTGTCCCAATAACCTTATTATGTATATGAAGTTGAACATTTGTACCTTACACTAACAATTCTATTTTGTTTTGAGGCCATAACAGAATTATTATGGATGTGTCAATATTTTATTTTATTTTATTGGAAGGAAGAACAACAGTTACAATATATGATACATACAGAATACAAAAAATAAAATCATGAGTACCAATTATAGTTCTTCACAACTATACATAAGAGAGGTCTATATAAAGGAAGAGACATGAGACAAGGATGGGATAAAGAGAAAAGGAGATGGCAGTGATAGGAAAAGAAGAAAAGGAAAGGACAGGGAATAGAATTACTTTTTTAGGTTTATAAGATTTCGAACAATTTAGCTTTAAATTTTGAAAGATTGGAGTAGAACATATCAAGGTGGGTACAACATTCATCAAATTTCCCACAACTTCGATAAATAAAGGAATATAAAAATATAAAATAATATTTATAATATAGATACATAGATTTTAAATGAGGGTACATTATTAAAAATACGAAGACATTATTTAAATTATTTATTTATTTACTTGTATAAAATTGTATTAAATTATTTATATAAAAATAATATGTAAAGTCAGTCTTATCTGGACAAAAAAAAGTATTCAAGATTGGCTTACTCGTGAATTGTGTTCCTATGTCAGTAAGTACCCGACCGGGTTTCTCCAGGGTACGCTTGGCTACAATAGTTTAGAGACTAGAAGGAATGTGTATTTGATTACGCATTTTTATCAATTGTTGTGCGGTATGATCGATAATCCTGAAATTATCCGGAACATTGGTTTGTATGTTCCCGATAGTTACCTAAGACAGCGTCGGCATAGATTGTTTCACATTCCTATACACAGGACCAACCTGCCAATGGTTATGCCTGTAGGAGGAACTGCCGCTATGTTGAACAATATCTCATTGGATATTGATCTGTTCCATGTGTCTGAAGGAGTTTTCCAAAGCAGGATTCTTCTACACCTTTAGCAATAGTAGATTGATGAAATTACACATTTTTTAATTTCTACTCTCTTTCACCGTATTCCATTCTAATAGTAAATGTCCACATAATTTATTTTCCCCGAATTCTCTTTATAATGCTTTTTTCGGTTGTTCCCAATCTTCAATAAGATAATTCGACGTTACTGCTGCTGCCGTCCCTTGTAGGTTTACCTGTATGTAATTGATCAAGTGAGATATTTGCGTAGTTCCTGCATTTTTTAACGCTGTTTCACAACAGTGTATAAATGAGCTCAGCATTTGTAATTGCCCTTCTTTTCCTAGCTGATTTAGTTGACAACCTGTCCTATCGAACCTAGTATCTTTGATAACCATAGTTTAGGGATTTAAATGTGAGGGTAATAGTGTCAATAAATTTAAATCAAGTGAGTGGAAAGTTAATAGTTACGGTGAGTTAGTTAGAATTACGATATTTTTTTCAAATTTGGCAATAGAAATATGGATCAACATTCACTTACAGCCAGATAATCCAGTGTTGCAAAAAAACTTGTCAAATTTCTAATGTGTAGGCTTTGGAATTTTTATTGTTTTGTTCAACGCATTCCTTATACATAGTTGTGTAATTTGCATATAATCTTGATTTCATTTTAGTTTATCGGCCCTTTAGTTTGTCCGCCTCCGTAGTGTAATGGTCAGCACGCTTGGCTACCGTTCTGGAGGTCCCGGGTTGGATTCCCAGGGGGGGTCAAATAAATATAAGTGATTTTTTCACTGTAATATTTATTCAATATTATCCTGGACTGGTACCTGAAGCGGAGGGCTGATCACCTTTCCTTCATGTGTAAACGATCGAGATAACACTGCGTTTATATGAAGCAGTACCCTATGCACCATTGGGGTGCGGTAAGGGTTGATTAATTAATTAATTATCGGCCCTTTGATCTTTATGGTCATAACATAATATCCATATATATAAATATAAAGAAAATAATTCTTTATAAATATGGGTTAGTTCATATAGGTGTTATTTTTGCATTATTTCACTAACAACATTATCATTCTCGATGCGATGGTTAGTTTCTGCTGCAGTTGTCTTAATTCCCAATTTCCTTTTTGGTACATAATTTCTCTTCAGTTTAAGATGGACCAGCCGAACGTGCGTATACATGGCCCCTGAGTGGGCAAACTTCACACCGCAATACTTGCAAGAGAAGGGTTTTTCGCCAGTGTGAGTGCGAATGTGGGCCTTCAGAACTTGCTTGTCCTAAAAAAAATGTTTAACAATCTTAGAAAATATAGGATAGTATAGGGATATGAACACAAAGCTAAAAAGGATACTAAAAGACAGTTGAGGAGAAAAATTAAGGTCCCCATTTTGAGTTAGTAATGCAATACTTTCTGAAAAAGTCATTTGTTTAATAAATAATAACAATAAAAATAATGAGCTTAAAAACTTCAATCACACAATTCTTTCCTTGACCTTTCTTGTAAATTCAGTTTTTTTTTCTAAACCATAATACTATCTGTCAATTGTATGCCTATTTTGTCTGCCTTCGTAGTGAAATGGTTAACAGGTTAGCAATCGTGCTGGAGGCCCCAGGTTTGATTCTCATAGGGCAGATCAAAACAAATATTTCTGATTTATCACTCTAATATTTATTTAGAATTGATGCGCAGGAGTGATCACCTTGCTTTCATTTAAGTAACAATCAAGATAGCACTGTGTCAATGTGATGCAGTGCCCTATGCACCATTGGGTGCGGATAAGGGTTAGAAGAATTATACAAATTCATCAATTGTTAGAATAATAAATATTTAACATATTTAAATAACAAACAAAAGAGAGATTGTTATTTCAAGGCTTTACTTGATTTCTAGATTTAGGTGGATTATTGTTTGGTTCTGAGGATAAGAGCACTTGACTGGATTTCAGAAGACATAGATTCGAATCCTGGAATTGAAATGGAAGAATGATTTTTTCCAATGATATCATATTTTCAATGTAATTTTTCTCAGTTTATTTGCAAGGCATGTTCCTAAAAGACCTCTGTTTTGGCATGTGTTGTTGAAACAACGCCAATCCTCCTAGTTCAATAGTTAACCAAATACTATGCAACATCCAAACTATGGCTTAAGTTAATCCTTCAGGTTTAATTGGTAATTACAAAGTTAATTAAAGGTTGGCCAAAAGGGCCACATTGCAATAATGTAATAAGGTTAAACATTTCGGTCACTCCTTTCAAGAACGTCATAAATCAAAAATCGTAAATTTTCAGTTGTGCATGTTTTCGGAATGCCTAGAAAATGTACTATGTATATCCCAGCTAAAGAGGCATATTTTTAACTTAATATTTATCCGCTACAGGGCAGAAAGTGTTGTTTTTGCATTTCGAAGAAAAGGTGTTGTTTAATTATTTTTTTAAATATACTAAATATTTTTCAAATGGGGAAAAAACCTTCAGGTTTTACCTAAAAAGATCTGTTGCACAGTAAAGAGTTCAATAAGTGGCTTGATCTTTATTTTGAATACATTGTATTATATTTTTGAACTTTCTCCTAAAAAAACGTTCTCCTGAAAAAATCAAGTTTTTTTATGACATTGAAAGGAGTGAGCGATTTGTGTCTATAATACTAACCGAAAACCCTTTGCCGCAGGTTTCGCAGATATGATCGCGGGGTTTTTTGTATCCTTCGTGAACGATTTTGACATGGGTTTGTAGAGTTTTTTTACTGACAAATGCTGCATCGCACTGTTGACACACGTGAGACCTTTTGTTGAGGTGAACTCGGTCAATGTGCATGGACAATTGTTGGTTGTTGGTATACCGTACTTCGCACATTGTGCAGGAAAACCTACAATTGGAAAAATAATGCTTAAAATGAATCGAAATCATTTACAAACCTGTTTGACCTCGTATCCACATCCACAGTGCATAAGACACAGCATCAGATTGAAGCAGTGTTTTACTGTAAATTTTATAAAGGCAGGAGAAGAATACATAATGATAGGATGTAGGTGATGTGCATAATATGTATCATCATTTGACACCTGATTCATAACCAATCAAAATAAAAGCTTTTTCAATATAACATAGATGGCTGCTGTGAATTCATATATGCTGTGTCATGAGATTAATGATGTATCTAGGAGTTTATCCAAAATTTTGGGTAGTGTGGTTGTCAATCATGGATAGAATGATGAATGTTGTATTATGTAAATTAATCACTTAACCAGCCTGTAATAGGTCATAAGCCCTGTAAAAACCCAGACTTCTGTATTCTTTTTCATATATGTTGAGATGTCAAAAAAAGGGTAAAAATAACTCCTAAATCGATAAACCCAGATTTGTGAATAAGTATTTGGACACACTCAAAATGTTGCCAACTTATATGATTTAAAAGTATTCGCAATTTGACAACAAAAAGTACAGCTGGCTTCGAGCAGAAATTAATAATTAACTTATTTTTAAATAATTTAATATTCAAGGCATTCATAAATCTAGACTGTGCTTAATCATAGAAATTATTAAGACTGAATGTGTATTTGACTTTCCTTGTCAATTATGATTTTTAAATTATCCTGATTTTTCAGTACCCAGACTGTCTTTATCCCCATTTAGTTTGGATAAACGAGGTTCTACTGCATATGGTAAAAATAATACTCACGCATTTTAGTAGTTATAGATACATATTGCTAAAAACTTACGTCAGTTGTTCCGGAGTGAGATGTTTTGTCCCTCTCTTCAGATGTTGATTGAGCTTAGCTTGTGTTGCATAGGACAGATCACACTCGACGCAGTAAAATCGTTTAGCACCGGAATGCACTAGAAGATGATCCTTCAAATTCTCCTTCAAATAGAAGGATTTAGAGCATTGATCACAAACAAAAGGCCTCTCACTCTTGTGGCGACTGAAATTAAATTAAATTAAGAAGAATCATATTTTTTAAATCATATTTTCATATGGTGTACAGAGTGCGTGGAAGTTTTTGGTAAGAGAAGGGTAATTAACTATGAGTATTTCAATGTTTTAGAATTTAGTACGTAAACCCTGATGATGACAAGTTCTTATCGAAACCGGTTGGATAAAGTATACCAATAAAAAGTGGTTCAAACAAAGAAGTTTTATTTTATAAAGAAATTGGACTGGAACAAGTCCAAATTTAATTTAATTTAAAGACTGATTATAACGTAAATAGTCAACAAATGATAAGTTAATGAATTATTTTACAGTAAGTATTTATGCTTACGTGAGATGCCTGTTGAGATTGTCTTTCCACAGAAACACTTTAGGACACAAATGGCACTTATACTCTTTAGAATTGTTGTGTATTCTCATGTGTTTTGCATATGTGTATCGATTTCTGGAAATTAAAAAATGTTATATTTTAATGACATAAATATATAAACATACCGCCATAATAAGCGGAAACCATATTTACATTCAGATAACAATACAAATGCGGTAACCCTACTTGTCGTATAAAAATTTCTTGTTTACTATATTATGATCCTTCGTATATGTAATGCTTAGTTTTAGGTTAATGTTCAATTATAATTAATATAATTTATTATATTCCGTATAAAATTCTTCTGCCATTATAGTGTAGTGGTTAGCAAGTTTTTTTACAGTGCTGGAGCTCTCTGGTTCGATTCCCTGGCGGTCAAAATAAATACCAGTAATTTTTTACTCTAATATTCATATATTCAATATCACTCTAGTATTTTTTAACATCTCATCAAAGATGAAGAAGAATATGGAAGTCTGGGCATATACGGGGCTTACAACCGTCATAGGCTGGTTTAAGTGATCACTTTACACACATGTAACATCCACCAATTCTACCCATTATTGACAAACACACTACTCAAATTCTTGGAAGTTCTATATATTTGAAACAATTAAAAAACCTTGTTCTTGAATCACTAGAACTGCACTAAAGACATCTATTGTTGGGATGAAAACAAGCTTTTTTACTGAGCAGAAACTCTTATATTAGTATGTGAGGTCCGAATCCTGGATTATAATCACATACATGAGAAACGCCAGAAAATATCATTTTCATTTTTATTATTTTAGCTTATAATTTGACCAGTTAATTTATTTACTTGTTCACAAATCCGGATTATCTCCAATTATAGGAGTTATTTTTAATAAGGACACACTCAAAATGTTGTATCACTCTAGTACATGAAGCGCAGGACTGATGACATTCTTTTCAAGTAATTAATAAGCAAGAAAACACGATAATAATATGATCCATCGCTCTAGGCACCATTGGATGCGAATAAGGGTCAGAATAATAAATTACGACGACAGTCACGTTGCTTACTGTTTCAAAATAATTTGATAAGAACAAGAAAAGCATCAATGAATTACAACTGTAATTTTCTAATCAATGCTTGTAGCTTCATTTAAGTTTCAACTCTTACGAAGAATCTTTAGCCTTCCATAAATTATCTTCACTTAGTAAACGTAGGAATATATCAGATTTATGTTTTTTGTATAAAGTTATAAATAATATGACTGAGAGCCCTTATCTTCTTGCGCAGATACCTTTTCATTGTCCAATTAGAATCAATAGGCATAGTCATACCTTTTATAATCCAGCACCAACAAAGAACTATTCAAAAAATTCCTTTATTTATCGAAGTTGTGGGAAATTTAATGAATGTTGTACCGACCTTGATATGTTCTACTCCAATCTTTCAAAATTTAAATCTAAATTGTTCGAAATCTTATAAACCTAAAAAAGTAATTCTATTCCCTGTCCTTTCCTTTTCTTTCTTTCCTATCACTGCCATCTCCTTTTCTCTTTATCCCATCCTTGTCTCATGTCTCTTCCTTTATATAGACCTCTCTTATGTATAGTTGTGAAGAACTATAATTGGTACTCATGATTTTATTTTTTGTATTCTGTATGTATCATATATTGTAACTGTTGTTCTTCCTTCCAATAAAATAAAAAAAAAATAAAAAATAAAAAATAAAAAAACACCACTTGTACTCTCTTTGTTTAAAATGCCGTCATATATAATATTTAAGCAAATCTAAGGGGAATTCTGAACTGACTGATATGACAGACATCAATCGCACACCTTTGCCATACATTTATCCGAGATAATAGTAAAAACTAAACATACTTGTAAGTCCTTTGGCAAATATCGCAGGTGATTTGCTTGTTGGTTTTATCGTGCTCTGTGTACATGTGTGACATGATATTTTGCTTGCTTATGACAACTTTGCCACATTTCCGACAGCCGTATCGATAGGCATGCGTTTCTTGGTGGTTTGTGAGGTTACGCCTTGAGTTAAAGCGTTGACTACATAACTCACACTTATATGGTCCAGATACCTGTAAAAAAAATTTTAAGAAAAAGAGAAATATTTGTGTTTTTATTATTTACACAAATATTTCAATTTCATAATAGTTCTGTGAGCCACTCTACCACAATTTGATACCGATTTCTTTTAATGAGCCTACTTACTTACTTATAACCCTTATCCGCACCCAATGGTGCATAGGGCACTGCATCAAATTGACGCAGTGTTTTCTTGATCATTACTTACATGAAGGCAAGGTGATCACTCTTGCGCTTCAGGAACCAGTCCAGGGTAATATAAAATAAATATTACAGTGTTAAATCACTAATATTTATTTTCACCCCCCTGCGAATCGAACCCGGGACCTCCAGCACGGTAGCTAAACACGCTGACCATTACACCATGGAGGCAGACAAAGCCTAAGCGGCTCATTATTAGAAATAGGTATCAAATTGTGGTAGAGTGGGTTCGAACCGAGAAACTCTGACTTAAGAGTGACACTAACCACGGGACTACAACCAGACACATACAATTTAACATACAATATTTTTGTAAGGGCAAAAAATATAAATCAATGAAAATTATTAATAATGTTTCTATTATTTGTAGCAATAACAATAAGCAATAACATTCGTTTGAAAATGCCAAAACTAGGCTAAACAATTGTCACAGTATAAATTTTTATGTGTTTTTTAATAAAACACAACTTAGTAGACTCAAAAAATCTGTGTTTGATTTAAAAATTAATACATAAATTAAAATGGAGTTCTACAAATTAAACGCCAAATCAATAAATAACTTACTATGTAAGTTATTATACAGACCTGAATGATGGAAGTTTAACTTCTGAAACATGTAGTCTATAATAAAACTCAAGTGGTAAAAAACAAGTGTTTTCTTTAATAATTGTAACATGTCTTACCACAAAGTTAATGCCGAAACAATAAATAAAATAACTTACTATATCATGTTTTACCATGTGCTCTTTATATACAATTTCGTGAACAAACCATTTGGCGCACAAATTGCATTTATAAGGAGCGTTACAATACTCTTTGCTGCTTCTGATGTCTTCCATCTCTTGAACTTGCTGTTCTAAGCTTAAGGAAGATATAATCACCATGGACATGTCAAAATTCTTGGCCGGGGTATTTTGAATATTTAACTTTCTTTGTGATCCATTATTATTTGACATGGAGACATCTTGTTTGAATTTCTTTCGTTTCCCTTTATGAGACTTGATCTAGGAGGAAAAAGAAGCAAAAAAAGCTTAATTGGGGGAGCCGTTTAATGTCCTGAATATCCATGGAAGTTATGTCATAAGCTTTGTCCATGGCCAGGATTCAATATTCTTCATCTACGTTGAGGTATCAATAAATAAACAAAAATTATATGAAAAATAGCTTTAAAAATAAAAAATAGCTAGGAAAAAAAATATGGACTAACTCAAATTATTGTTTATAAAATTAAACAACTTTGTTTTTACCACTTTTTTACTCGGTTTCGAGAAGAACCTTGTCGTCACCAGGGTTTATGTACTAAATTATTAAATATTGAAATGCTCATAATTAATTACCCATCCCTTACCAAGCACTCCGTACACCATATGAAAATACGATTTAAAAAATATGATTCATTTTAGTATTTCAATGTTTTAGAATTTAGAAACCGGTTGGACAAAGTGTACCAATAAAAAGTGGTTAAAACAAAGTTGTTTAATTTTATAAAGTTTATAAAATGTGCCACAAAGTATATGCGAAAAACATTCAAGAATTTAAAATATTGTGAAGAAAAATAAAGACTTACAAGAAAAACATTTAAATACCTTTGTCTTTTTTATTTTTACTATCTTAATGACTGGTTCGTCATCACTATCATTGAATTGATCATCAGAATCTCCTTCGAATTCAGCCTTTAATGATGAATTGTCTTCTCTATCTTCCCCAAACCAAGATTCAAAGTCATTCTTTGATTCCTGTAGTTGCAAAAAGATATTTCACATTTAATTTAATTGGACTAGATCGACGGCCCCTACGTAAAGTACTCTATCTGCAAATCTGTTACTTTACAGGAGAGAGCTTTGAAGATTTTTTCAACGTATTTTTTTTATTGATTTTGAGTTTTATCTGTAATTCTAAATTAGTATTATACATTCAAAAACAAGATAAAATAATGCAATAAATCGTTTTTAAACTTTATGCTTTGTCAAAATTAAATGGTTAGCGTTTTAAGAGTTCAGTTTATTTCGAAAATTCGATGTAGATAGCGTCTTATACGCCTGAAAACTAGGCGTAATTTATTTTGTATATTTTTTTAATTTTTTTTATATGAGAAGATAACGGTCAGTTGATAACGTACACCAAATATCTCAAAAATGTAGTTAGAGCACTTTACGTAGGGCACGTCTAGATGTTTTAGATAACAAAATCACCCAGGGACATCAATAAAACATATTAATTACCTCTTTTATATCACAGTTATTGATATGTCCATCAGTCAAAGGCAATCTGTTTTGTTTATTATTATCTAATTTTTCCTGATCTATAGGATTGTCTATGGAAGATGGGTAGTCCGTCACAACTGTGTTTGAAATAGATAATGGCCAGTTTAAACTTCCTAGTCCATTCTTGATAATCTAAGGACGAAACAATATAAATTTATAATCTAAACCCATTGTATAATTAAAATGTCACTTTGTTTTAAAATCACTTTAAATATTTTATTTTAACTTAATTATAATGTCTACCGGTTTCGAAGCTAACTGCTTCTTTATCAAGACTGATTAATCAGTCAGAAGTGGTTAGCTTCAAAACCGGAAGACATTATAATTAAGTTATAGTAAAGTATATATAGTGATTTTAAAACAAAGTTACATTTTAATAATAAAATGAAAAATCACAAAGTTAGTGCTTCAATTATAAATTATAAACCCTTTGTACTCCGTTGTCACCGTCACGACGACATAGAAAACATTCTAAAAACTGACATTCTACATTTATCAAAAAATTGCTAGAATGGTGGCGTAAGATCTTTTTTGTGGATGTAACTCATATATTGTTTATAATTTTTTTTGATAAAGGTAACAACGAAACATCATTGAGCCATTTAAAAATTATAAAAATTTTAGTTGATCAATTAGTAAGTGAGTACATAAATCCTCGAAGTAGATCACCTGCTTCCACTTCAGGGATCAGGCTCATGAAAGCGGTGTGATGGTAGGATAGTTAGTTAGTTCGGAATATGCAAAAAAAATTAACTAATAGCTACAACTTAAACTTAATTGTAAATAAAACAATTGTTTTTAACCACTTGACTTATTAGTGGTAAAAAACAAGTGTTCCATTTATAATTTAATCATCTCTTACCCCAGCCTTAATGACGAAATAATAAATAGCATACTACAAATTTTTATTTACTACCTTACCAAAAAATATCTTTTCCTAATTTTCTAAATATATTGTAATTTTTGGTCATATTTTTACATAACACCCAATTCAGTAGCTGGTATTCCGTGTAAAAAAAAATAAAGTACAAAGGTTTAAAAAATTGGCAGTAGCTAAAAGCAATGTTTATAACTATCACTTAAGTACCTAGAATTGTATAGCCATATCGCTCACTCCTTTCAACAACGTCATATATCAAAATTCGTCATTTTTCAGTTGTGCATGTTTTCGGAATGCCCAGAAAATGTACTATATCCCAGCAAAAGCGGCATATTTGTAAGTTAATATTTACTCGCTACAGGTCTGAAAGTGTTGTTTTTTGAGGAAAAGGTATTGTTTAATTTTTTTAAATTTACTATATATTTTTCAAATGGAGAAAAAACCTTCAGGTTTTACCTAAAAAGATCTGTTGCACAGTAAAAAGTTCAATAAGTGGCTTGATATTTATTTTTAATACATTTTATTATATTCTTAAACTTTAAAAACGATCTCCTGAAAAAAGTTTTTTGATTGATGACGTTGTTGAAAAGAGTGAGCAATATAAGGACCGTCAGTCCATTTATCATCACATTCCTTTGAAAATGCCATAACTAGGCGAAACAATTGTCATAATATTAATTTTTATGGGTTTTTTTTTTTAAATACAACTTGATAGACTCTCAAAATCTGTTTCATTTAAAAATTAATACATAAATTTATAACTTGCTACAATTAATGGTCAAGTTATGTATCTATTCGATGCATAAGAATAAAACTATCCCATTCCTCACCTCTGTATTTTGTAAATTTTGTTGAAAATGGTATTTTGAAAGTATCGCAGCACTTCGGTGGCAAACATTCCTGAACGAAACAATCTTTCTTACGAAGTGAACGCACTGCCAGCATAACCATTCCGGTAGTGAGTCCTTAATATTTATCTACAATTTTAATTTTATTTCACAGATTAGAAACGCATAGCTCTACCTCCAGAAACGAATACTTTGATTACTAAGAATTATGAAAGCTTTTGTACAGTAATGATAAAAAATACAAATATGCCAGACCGGTAAATTAGATATCCAAGAAAAGTGATTATTTAAATCTTTGTCATACAGAGATATCATCTTTCTATTCCAAGCCAAACATCCTCTGCAAAATTGGATAATATGCAGATCATTTTCTGAAATGACTTCCTCAAATTTTGTATTTGTTTGGTCGCCCATTTTATTGTCGCACAATATTAGTTTTTTTTTCAAATGTATCTTTTTACTACATAATGCTTTTAACTTGACATGATCTTAATCTGAATTAATATAAACTTGTTTTGTGTACAGAAATACCAAGTGTTGACATACAATTGACATTTGACAGATCATTCCATAGATAAAAGTAATTATATAACTTGACAGTTATTATCTATGGATACTTTGTGCAGTGAAGACCGACTGACGGGTACCTAAATAAGTTTATTCGGTTACTCTATACGAATGGTATTCGTTTTTTTCTTTCCAGCTCATTTTTTTGTATTCAATTGTACAAATTTCCGGTAAGCAACCAAGTTTGTTAATCGATTTGTGTCATTGGCTTTTTGTGGTCAAAAGATATATATTTGTGGTTTTTTCATTTACAAAAATATACTTTTATTTACGTCCTATTTCTGTGGCTCATTATTATAGTATGAACTGACCGGAGCCATTTCGTCATAACGTAACACGTTACGATGCGAGCATTCGTATGGTCAGTACAGCGAGCTGAGCATTATATCTATAGTCGGGATGCTCGACGCGAGCGACCCCCATTTCTATTTCATGGACCCCCATTTTTTTTTACTGATATAGACTCCTTGCAAGCTGTCATGGACTCCTGAGGGTCGATATAGACCACTTTAAAAATCACCGGTTTAAAGGATGAAATTTGAAGCAATAAAATGGGCGACTGATTTTTTTTCCAAATTTATAATTTCATATTTCTTTCCCAATTTACAAAAAATGGATATCATCTGTATATCAGTGAAGCCATAATCTGTGTGATTTAATTATGCTACTATACTTTCAGATACAAAAAGTTCAAAGACTAATGAAGACCAATGAATGAACTTTGATTACGACATAAGTATAACATTTTATAATTTTGTCTAATAGTTTAAAAATTAAAAATAACATAACAACAATCATCACAGGTTATTTATTCAACATACATAAATGAACTAAAAAAATCATAAATGCAGAGGAGTAAGGTTTATAATGGTTTTATCTTAATAAAAAAAGTCAGTTTTTTTTAAAAAGCTATTCATAACTAGCAAACATAAGACCTTAAATAAAAAACAACAAAAAATCAATCCATTAGATATGTACATAGACTACATTAAATATAATTATAGATTGTCACAATCAAGTAATAATTTAAAAAAAAGGGTTAATACAATATATTAATAAATGCCTTCCAAAGGGTACCAAATTGTGCAACATAAAAGCTAAGTTTTCAGCACTCAAAACGTTTATTGGAGAATACATATTTTTTTATAATCTCAAGCCAATTTTTTGTTTACTATGGATTATATTAATGTATATTTGTGAGAAGTTCTGTGCGTATTGTAAGATTTTTGCATTATTACCGTAAAACAAAAAAATATAAAATAGAAATATGTATACATTTCACTGACGTTTTATCATAGACTTTTAAGTTATTAATTTTAAGTTGGTTAGAACTGGAATTTATATTATTATTGACAAACAAAATGACCAAAGAATGCTTTGGGTAGGTGAGATTTCATCATGCATGTCATATTTATAAGCAGTGTCAATGGGTATTAAACATTTCTGTCACAGTTGTTATTTTTGTCTTCAATTTTCCCTTTCCTCTTGAGTTTCAGATGAACTAGTCAAACATGTGTATACATAGCTCTTGAGTAGGCAAACTTTACACTGCAATATTTGCAAGCAAAGGGTTTTTCCCCAGTATGAGATCGAATGTGGGCCTTAAGAATGTGTTTATCCTAAAAAATTATGTGGAATGATAAAAAAATATATTTTTACACAGCGTGAAGTTTCATTGTATTCTTTTAAGCTTTGTACCTGGAGATTTAAACACAAAAGTAAAAAGAATACTAGAAGTAGTATTTTTGTATGCCTAATCAATTGGATGATCAAACATACATTCTCATAGAGTAATTTGTTTGATCAACAATAATGAGGAATAACCTGGATTAGACATATGTTTAATTAGCACACTTCGGATGGGAAAGGTATTTCTACCCGTTTGGTCGATTGATGCTTAAGGACGGGATGGGTATTTTTAACTTTTGCGCCGGCCTCATTTCAAAATCAGAAAAGAAGGAATTACATATTGAAATTTTTTACATGAATATTATGTACCAACCTCTTTGTTAAGGTCTTAACTATATGTACATAATTATCAAATCCCATCGTCATCAATTAGCAGGAGAAAAAAACACCCGTCCGAAATATGCTAACATTAGCGTAAGATATTATATGTGTGTCCATATAATAAAGCGAAAAGTTTAAACATATATATCTACTAACCGAAAATCCTTTAGCACAGGTTGTGCAAATATGACTGCGGGGTTTTATGTATCCTTCATGAAGATTTTCACATGCGTTTGTAGAGTTCTCTTATTAACAAACGCTACATCACACTGTTGTCATATTTGAGACTTTTTGTTTAGATGAACCCAGTCAATATGAATGGACAATTGTCGGTTATTTGTGTACCGTACATCACACATTGTGCAAGAAAATCTGATATTTAAAATATTATCCTGAGAATAAACTACAATTATTTATAACCGCATTGCTATAAGTTTATTTCTGTTTTAAGATACCCTCGCAACGTTAAAACATCGTTCATACTAAAGTAAGAAAATGGTACATATTTATATTTTTAATTTAAATACTTAAAGTATCACTACTATTTCAGAATTAATTAAATATTATCAAGCCCCTAATGTTCTAAGGATTGGACATTTTTTTATTTGTTCAAAATATTTTACGTGGAAAGGACAAGTAAAGGCTTAGTTTCCTAGCAGAAACAATGATGAGCGGCGGACATTCTCATTTATGGATACGTCTTTTGTACATTGAATTAGCGTAATTTTGCTGTTGAACTTGCTTGATTGCATCACTGAACAGGCCCAACAATCAAACAGGTAGAGTTCTTCAGCCAAACTGCTCCAGAAGCAATATAGTCACAGTGGTTAATGGGTGTTGGTATTATTGTAGACTTTGGGCAAGTTTGTTTAATTTAACAAATAACGGTATTTTGTAATTAGTTCATACATTAGGACATCCACCACTTGCAGATACCGATGTTATGAAAGTAAAACATAAAAATCCATATATTTTTGTACTAATAATACTAAAAGCTTACGTTAGTTGTTCCGGAGTGAAATGTTTCTTTTCTATCTTTAGATGCTCATTTAATTTAGCTTGAGATACATAGGAGAAATCACACTCAACACAGTAAAATTGTTTAGTACCAGAGTGCACAAAAAAATCTCTCAAGTTTTCTTTAAAGTGGAAGGATTTTGGGCATTGATCACAAACAAAGGGCCTATCACTCTTATGACGGCTGAAATTATATAAAAAATATTTATATATTACAAATGCAGTCTGACCTCTATCCGCACACAATGATGTATAAGGCACTGATCAGATCAACGCAGACTAGTTCAATCATAAATCATATGAAGTCAAGATTATTAGATTGCGGGACATGGCAATAAATGTGGATTTTTAATGAATTTGTAAAAAATATTCCTTTATTAACTGTACATAATCATTTTACTATACGGCATGCAGAGAGCTCTATGGAAAGTAAAATAAATTATTTGACTATTGACTGTATGTAAATAATTTTAACTTTAAATTAAAAAAATTAAAATTTAATATATGGACCAAAATTGTTGTTTTAAATTAATATCATTATAAAATGCAAATATTTATCAGAAGCAACTGAAATAAATTATTCTATTATTATAATGACATGTTGATTATTTTAAAAATTAAACACTTGTATAATACCACTTTTGAGTTTTATTTCATTACACATGACTAGTTTCGACAGTTACAGTTTTTGTTAACACCTTTCGATGAAAACAACTGTAGTTTTCGAAACTATGGAATGAAATTATCGCGTTAAGTCGCGGCATTATTTTCCGTTAAAAAAAGGTTGAAGTGCAAAGTAACATCCAACTTACCGTCTTATTTTCTGGGAGACATAGGTTTTTTCATGAATATTTTTAACACGTATTTTAGATTTTTGCACTGTCATATTTATTCAATTTTACCCTGGACTGGTACCTGAAGCGGAGGGCTGATCACCTCTCCTTCATGTGTAAACGATCAAGATAACACTGCGTTTATACGACGCAGTGCCCTATGCACCATTGGGGTGCGGATAAGGGTTTTATTATTTTTATTATTTTATGGAATATATCAAAATAAATCTCAATAAGTACCATTCTAAAAGTGTCAAATTTTTCAAACAATAAATTATTCTATATGTGCTACCCATAGCATAAAGCAAAGCCCTGCTTCAAATAAATCAGAGTATGGCAGCAACAACTATTGTAAGTAAAAGTAAAAGTGCACCCAAATTTATTGGATTAGAAAGACAAAACCACCATAAATCAGCATGCGGCCATTAAATTACAGCGACTTGATGACGTGGCCACTCGAAATCTTTAACAAATATTCATCGCAATACAAACCTTTCTCTGCTCTTCTTTTTATTGAAGGGACATCTGAAATATTTCAAGGCCATAAATATGTTAACTTTTTGGACAAATTTAGACTCTCCATAAGTATCAGTGCACAAAATACACAAATGTACATTTTTTTAAATACATTTTTTCTTTATTTCGTGGTTCTTTCTCCATACCTGACTGTCGCCTCAATATAAAAATTTTTATTTCAAAATTTAGTTTGACAGGCGCCATGGCGTAGTTTGCTAGACGCTCGACTGCGAAACTGGCGTTGCGGGCTCGATTCCCGGCAATTGCAAAATGAATTTTCATTTTCAATTGGTCTAGGTGTTTGTGATATGTTATCCGCATTTATCTTCCCTATCCTTACTATCCTACCTGCAGCCAAGCTTCTAAAAGTAGAGGCTTTGCGGGTTTTTCCTTTTAAAATAATGTACAATGAATTATCAGCGAAAACTAAACTGGCGGTACACAGCAAAGTCCTGATTCCATGTTTGTTGTTGTTTGTTTCTGGAGCATGGAGTTGGAAAAAGAAGAATGAAAGTAGACTGACAGCAGTGGAATTCTTCAGAAGTAATGCAGTAAAACAATGTATGATACATATTCAAATGGTGAAATAATGAAATAATGCAAAGCTGAGATAAGCATTATGGATAAAATTAAGAAAGGTGTGTTGAGATGGTTTGGAGACGTGGAACGAATAGGTGAGGAAAGAACGGTTAAACAAATTTATGAGGCGAATTCAGTTGAAAAAATGAGCATAGAAAAAACTTGGCATGATCAGGTATGTCAAATGTGTACTTGAAAGTGGTCGTGTCAGGAGTCAAAATAATCAGCGGTAACATATGTATGAAGAGATGCATAAATGTGTAAGAGGCGAAGAATATTTGCCAAGACAGATAATTGTGGCATTTTGTTTTCTCTACCTACCCCGTTGAGAAGCGGCGTGATGGTTAGTTAGTTAGTTATATAGAAAAATATGTGGCAAATACCACACTATTGTTGAGAATCACGGGTCCAGACCGAAATACGAGCGGAATGGCGTTCATGTTGGGTAGGCACTCGTATGTATCAATTCCCGATCAAAAAATAATCGACAGTGCATTTTTGTTGCTATACAGTGTGCATTTCCATGTAGGTACATGGCACACGGGTACTAACTTCTACTGGAGGGAATAAATTACTTTTATTTTCTCGTATACTTGTTGAATGCATTCCTTTCTGGAACATGGGATTATGTTCCCTAAAATTACCAGGGCGAAAAGATAAAATAAAATTGACTTCAAGAAATATTCTTGAAATTTAATTTTTTACAAAAAAAAATCATATTTTTAAATCTGAAGAAACAATATTATTCTGCTATACAAAAAAGCCATATATTTCATTTTTTAATTTTATTTTTTAAAAACATAAAATACATATATAAGTCATATATAAAATATTTTCGATGAGTAATTTCCATTCCTCAAATAAACATATAAGTATATTGGTTTTAAGTAAATATGTTTCTTTTAATATACAAATTATGTATGTATGTATTTTTATATATCTTTGTGGCTTAATCCATTACAAAAAGTTTTCAGTCCCTTAATTTTTTTTAAATAAACTAACTAACTAACTATCACGTCGCTTCACCGCAGGGGTAGGCAGAGAGAATACAACGCTACATCAATCTGTCTTTGCACACAATATTCGCTTCTTCCACATTCAAACATCTTCTCTTACATACGCGACGATTATCCCGACTCTTAACCTGACCACTTTCAAGCACATATTTTTAATACTTGATCGTACCAAGTTTTCCTTGGTTTTCCTTAAAATTTTGCTAATGGAAAAATAATCCATGAAACAAAAATGTATAATTTGTTACAAATTAGGGCAGGCCGTTTTTGCTTCTGGGTGAAATAAATGAGCAGCATTTTCGGAGCAAGTGCCTACCAAAAAGTGTTAAGTACTTACCGAAACAAGTACAAAACTGGTACCCGATTATTTGCGAGGAGGGTGCTAATTTATATCTGATAAACTGGCGGCCCTGGCGCCAGGGATATCGTACCACTGTCATTTCCCTGTCAGGGTCATCACAAATTGTGAATAAATATAAGTACTTTTTTATATTCAAAAGATATAGCGTGCTGATGAAAATATGTGTTAATTTTTAAAGTGAGTGTACTTTTCATTACTAAAAAATAATGAAAGCAAGTTTAAAAAAAATATCATTTAGAAATAATATAATGTAATTTAAGTAATAAATATTTTAATTTTATAATACAGATTGATCGAATTTCTACATTTCAGCAAAATCATAAAAATTATAAATATATTTACGTTACAAAAACAAAAACATAAATAATTTTTTCAACACTGGAAAACTATGGTCATTAAGTTTGATTTTTGGAACTTATATGAATATCAAATATCCATCTTTAATGGAATTTAATCATGTTATTAATAATATTAGGGTACTTACATATTTATTAACATTTTTGACTCGAATATATTTTATCTGTCTGACTTCTCAATAAAATAATACAATTACAATATTATTTTATCAAATGTATGCACATATGTATACTATCCACTTTAACAGTTCGCGTTTTTGACTACCGTGGTAGAGATCTTGGTTTCGATTCCCAGGGGGGTTAAAATAAATGCAAGTGATTTTTCACTCTGTATCTCATTTCATATCACCTGAACTGGTAGTTAAGGCGTAGGATGGATTACTTTACTTTCATTTAATTAACGATCAAGATAACACAGCATTGATTTGATGCAGTGCCCTATGTACCATTGGGTGCAGGTACCAAGCTTAAAAATGATATAATAGTAATAGCTTGTCATACATCTTGGAAATAAAACTGAAATTCCCCTAGAAATGTTACAAATTGATAAAAAATAAGTAACTTTGTGATTTTTCCATTTTATAATTAAAATGTAACTTTGTTTTAAAAATCACAATAAATGATTTTTAGTGATTTTTAAAACAAAGTTACATTTTAATTATAAAAATAAGTAAGTTAATATTTTCATTCACATACTTATTGTTTATACAATTCGCACTAAATATATGTGTTAAATATGATGCGTTTTGTCAAAGAGGATATAGATATAAGTAATGAATAAATAAAAAACATGGTAATATATGGTACATATGATTGTTTTGTCATGGGAAGAAAGATGAGTGCTGCGGAGTGTTTATAATGTAATTTTTCACAACAGCCATTGACAGGGTGTTATCTGTATAAATACACAGACTTCCATGTTCCGTATCAATAGGTTTTTTTGAATATCAATAAAAAAAATAACTTTAGATAAAAATATAGAATACTGCGAACGATCTAGTGTTTTTTTTTATAAAAACTGGTAATTAATTTCTAAACATGAAATATTTTGTGTAACCCTGACGTCAGTATTTAGTAAGTAACCATCTTAAAGAACTGAATATCACATGACCAACACAGAAGCTTCCAAGTACACAAGGTAAATTCCTCAAACATGATGCAGTAAGGTTACCAAAGGTATCGAAACCATAATTTATTATGTACATGTATTTAACAATATATTTTGTATCTCAACTCATCAAATAAATTAACAGACAACAGATTCTGTAAGCTGAAGAGATTATGTTCAAAAGTAAATAACCTTAATGGTCTGGCCAGATTTGATTCCTGCTGTTTGCTAAAAGATATACATGAAATATATAATTTAGTCGCGTTGAGTGTCGAGTTCAAATTTGTATGTCCGTACCCGTTCGTAATTTATTTAGAGCTTTCCTTTGGAAAATCAAGTGATCAACATATAACTCAGGATTGGGAGTTAGGTTTCAAACAATAATGAACGCCACTTCCCCACACGTTTAGGAACCAAATATTTCAATAACCTTCCTACAGACATAAAAAAGAAGATTTTAAATTCTGAAAAGATAGTTAAATGATTTTTAAACTTGTTAATTGAAAAAAAAAAACAAAAAATAATACTAAGGAAAAAATACTTTTATATCGTAGTCATACAGGAGAAAGTGAACAAGTGCATTCTTTTACAAAAACGTAATCATTGACTATTTGATATCTTAGCTGAATATTGCCCTGAAAAAATCCCAAAGGATTTTCAACATGGAAGTTTAATATATTGACTTGTTAAAAATGACCAACTGTATTGATGTTTATTCTCTTTCCAATCAAAAGTGACTTAAATGGCCCTCTTAAGTATTTTACGTTTTGGTAGTTGGTCACTTTCTCCTGTACGACTACGATATCATTCATAAATAAAAACAATAATCATTGAGTACAAGAGCTTAGTCTTGGATAGTATTGGAGAGGAACAGCACATTTCTACTTTTCACGTATCTTAATTAGTATTAAGATATGTACGTTAAAAGTAGAAATGAGTAGCAAATGAATAAGGTTGTAATATTTTCGTAACTTTATTAAATAAATAAAATTACACTGTATTCTGGGGTGTTACGTAATTGAAAAAGTCTTGCATGGAAAACGTATAATATTTCTACGTGATATCGTTAAACTGTTGACATGCTCCCTTCATCACACGTTTCGGAAGTGACGACAATTGCATCACCGCATGCTGCAAGTCATGCTCCTACAATCAAGATACGACGGCCATTTCTACACAGGGTTTTTTTACTTTGTACACGAAGCCGGTAAATTGGATGACCCTTAATCGTGTAGACATCTTTGGACCTGCATCCAGCTCGGCTGCATCGTCACATCGAGCATTATGTACCCGGTCCACCAAAATAGAAGCGAGATGGACATCATTCCTGATTTACACACGCACGGATAGATTGTTCAAATCACATGAAAGTGACGTAATTGGTTTTGTAAGAAGAAAATCATGACTGTCCAAATATTGGTATTTTCAATTAAAATCTTGAATTATTTATTTACACCTACTCAAAATGATAAGATAGCAGTCTTTATAAATAAAAGCGTAAAATAACACTCTCATTCTATCATTCATCATTCATTTTGTGTAATACAATTAAATTGTGCAATACCACATAAAATTACAACACAAAGTGAACAATAAAAGATAAAGAGTGTTATATTAACATACCACAAAGTTGACAAGGCTTTTCATATATCAAAAAATCCAAAAGTTCGTTTGTTCAAAGTGTTAAATCTTCTAAAGTTCTGATTACTAAGAAATTTCTAGACTCTTTGAATTCGAATACTTTTTTTAATTTATCTATCTATTTTTATAAAAAACATGTTCGCCATGAGCAATGTTTAGTATTGCGAATGCTGCCGTTACGTTCAACAGATGATGCTGCCACTGTGGTTAAAAAGCTATTAAAAAAAATGTGTTATCTGTCCCAGGTAAAAATACTTGCTATTTGCGTATTCAAACGCAACGTACTGTTAAAATTTCAAAGCAATCGGTGAAATCTTTTCGAAAATTTAAAATTTTGAACAAATGAATATTGGCAGCTTTATTTTTATAAATGTCATGCCATGCCATAGATGAAGTATCAAAATATTTTCATTAATTTTTTATACAGTGTTTGAAAATGATGAGGAATGCATCGAAATAGGTGTAACAATATATTTAAAGAAAATGTGGTACATATTTATTAATTGAAAACTTTGAAAAGGTGGTACATATTTACTAGCAAAACATTCCTAAAAAACTTGCATGTAATTATTTTTTAAAAAAAACAGACTTATTAAAAAAAATATATTGAATATCTGAATATTTTTCAATTTTTTTAATTTACCGTTAAAATTGTGTGTTATTTCTTATTAAAGATAAATCAAAGTAAAATTACCATATTTAAGCCAAATTAAAAATTAGTATATGAAAGTGTTTTAAGTAGGTAGGTACTGAAAGTTTTATGAGGTAGGTATTGAAGTGGGTTTAAAATAAACCTGAAAATGAATCGTGAAGTTAATATTAACTATGGAGAGCTGCGGAGGCACAGCGCCACCATAGTATTATGCAAAAGCCTTGGGCAAATATGCAATCCGCCATCGATGTTCTTCATTGTCTGTGCGTCTTCCACTAAATGATTTATTCATTATTCAGAGTCCTTGGGTAATGGGTAATGGATATAGCCGCGATTTTTACTGTATCCAAACATAAACTGTGTATTACAATTGTGGAGGTCCTCACCAAAAAGTTACATTTCAAATATTGAACAAAAAATCCTTTAGTCGCAAATCTGTTCTGCTTACTGCACTCTATCGAAATCTTAATTAAAGTTGCGACAAAACGTGACCACCATACCACAAACGTCGCACCAAATTTGTAACAATTTTACAAACGAGAATTCCTGATTACTTAAAATCATTTATAATGGGAATGTAACATTTTGGTGAGGATCTCCTCAATTTGTCATCAAACCAATATCAAAAAAAGGGTTCAGGCGACAAAATTTTGAGAACCCTGTATAAGAGAAAATTAATAAAATAATTCTTATTGAGTAATTAAAAGTTTTAGACTAGACATGTGTATGTGTGTGTGAGTGTTTTTTTTTAAAGAGAAATATTTGTGTTTTTATTATTTACACAAATATTTCAATTTCATACTATTTCTGTGAGCCTAAGCGGCTCATTGTTAGAAATAGGTATCAAATTGTGGTAGAGTGGGTTCGAACCGAAAAACTCTGACTTAAGAGTCCGCGATACTAACCACAGGACCACAACCCGACACTTTACTACAATGTGAGTGATAATCGTTAATAATAACGTATATTACATTATTTGGAATACTTATGGTATTTGGCGAAGCGACCGGAATACGAAACCATAAATAAGGATAATATTCAAGGATGCATGGCTCGTGCATTTGCCGGGATAGCCAGGAGTATATAAGTAAGGTATGGGAACATCCTTGCATATCCCGCAGCTACTCTCGCTCGTGTCACGGTCAGCATGCGCACGAGATGGAACAATGCGAATGGTCTAGGAAGATCCCTAACTCGTGATAAATAATCATGTAATACTCTTCAATTACTGACTTTGTGGAACTGCTGCGTACATTACGTAGTTCTTAGTACTTGCATCGGTTTGCCTGAAGGCACCAACCAGGCAACTAAGTTCTACAACATTTGAAAAGGAACTTACTCCTTTAAATTGTGGAAGTATGGGTATTTAGTGCCGAGGTCTAGCTAGCATGTGAAAGATGTTGTCAATTGAAGGATAAATAAAATCTCCCGAAATTTGAAAAGCGTGGTTGTCAATCATGGATAGAATGATGAATGTTACACGTGGATATAGTGATCACCTAAACCATCCTTTAAAGGGAGGTGGTTGGTATTTGCACAAGGTTAATTAATGCATTGGATTAACATAATAAGGGATTATTTTCACAATATCGATAGTTAAATCTTATCAGTCTATTGAACTGTTTTATTTATTTATTTATGTTGAGTTTATTAAATTTCTTGTACAGAATAAATGTTCAATGGCGATTTATCTTCCGACCAAACAAAAACAGGCTATTAACACAGTTCTAATTTTGTGCCTCATACAGTTTTGTGAAATTAAAGGGCCGATAGCACTATCGCGATAGTGCTTGAACATGGATAAAAACGTGTGAATGGTCAAATAATTACAATATTGTATATGTAACTGTAAAATCGATGAAAGTATGAAATACGTGGGCCTAAGATCAGATGAGGAGTTGAAAGGTATATATTTTTCACTAGAATTGTTTTTTCCATTTCATTTATACATAATTAAAACTAGATTTTTTTTTAAATTTGAATAAAATACGTTAGTCTGTCTATAAAATGACAGTCTGATGATTTTGGTTACGATGAAACCCGGTCGCTGGTCAAATAAAAATAAAGTGGAAAAGCTAAAAATATTGGTTTTAATCTAATAATATATTAAAAATGCAATTCCATCACGAAGTGTCAGTGGATAATATAAATTTATTTAATACGTTAGTGCTAAAATTAATGCATTGAGTGCATTTTTATTAAAATTCATATTTTTAGATTTGAAGGTAGAAATTAATTATATGGTTCAAATATATAAAATGAACTCAAAAAAACAGTTTTTGTTATTATTAATATACTTGTGTATAACGTAGGTAGGTATATAACGCAGCTAGCGTTAAAAAGCATTTTTATAACAAAAAAACCTAAATTAATCTTTAGATTAATCGATATTTACCGATGATTATACTGAAAATATGAATATGTTTATAAGTATATCACTAAACCAAACCCCAAATTGAAATATTGAAAGAAATATAATACAAGAACAACTCGTTTTGAATGTTCGTCTTAGGATTTTAATCATTTACCATAAAACGAAGAAAATCCGTTCACCATGAACAACAAAGTATGTCTTAAATAATTGACTATAGATTAGTGCTAAACTGTCCTTACAGTCCTGCTGAGGTTGTTGATTGCAGCTTTTATCTTCAATATCCCAGTTAAATGACATTTAAAAAAAAACAAATTTGCCTGTGGGTAATAAATTTTAAAGAAAATAAACAAAATAAATGTAAAATTGGAAGAATCGAGATTGAATGTCGGTGTTCAAGATCATATACGGTGACCACATCGATTGAAATATGTAGTATTAATAATTTCAACGACAGGGTGGGATCAAGGTTAGAATTTTATTTTAAAAACGTATCATTTAAGAAAACACAAGAAAATGTTTGAATATGAGTTAATAATAATTAAATACTTCAATTAGACCACTAATTGAATTTTATTTAATATCACGCAGGTTTCGAAAACTACAAATGTTTTCATCGTCAGGCGATTGCAAAAACTAAACTAAAAATGAAGTTGTTGTAATCACGTGACGATAAAAATATCTGTAGTTTTCGAAACTATTCGTGTGAAATAAAATTAAACTTAAATAGTGGTTCAATACAAGTTCTTATTTTTCAATAATCAACATGTCATTCTACAAAGTTAATGTCAAATCAATAAATAAAACAATATGAGTAAGTATTTTACGAAAAAGACGAAATATAAATTTTCAAAAATTATTCATATTATTTCATTTAGATAATATAACTGTAGGTCTTTTCGTCATAAAACTTGACTTAAAATACATAAAGTTTAACAAAAACGTGATCTAAAAGCTCCTAGCCATCTCCAGCGCTGCGACGTCGCAACGACAAATCTGCGTCGTTCCTGACGTGTCGCGGAAAGCTTGGTGTCATCTCTTTGATGTGTCTGAGCCAAAAAAGATCAAAGTCAATGTTATAAAAATATTGTTCATTGTGATAAAGTGTTTTATACTTTTTACATTTCTTCTTATTTATCGTCAGCCGTCTCTCCATTGCTGGCCTCTTCTAATTTATTCCAGATTTCTCTTGTTTGAGTTTTTTTTTGAGTGAAAGGGACAGTGTCATCGGCCCATCTTTCCATTCCAGAACTCTGGATGCCTATCTTTCCATTCCCTGTCTCGCAACATGACCTGCTCATTGCTATTTTAGTCTGGTAATACGATCGACCACATCAATGATTTTGTCCGATCTCTGATTTCCTTATTTCTGATACACATCTCTCAGACTTATGCCTAGCATTTGCCTCTCCATAGTCACTGTGTATATGTATCTTAATTTACGTATGATCCTCGCGGTTAAAGTGACAATTCCCAGACCATACGTAAGCACAGGGAAGATATATGTTTCAAACACTTTTCTTTTTAAGTTCATGGGAATATGACTTATTCTTAAGGACATGATATCATTAAATTTATCATTTGTTACTTATTAATAAAATGAGAAAATTTTGAAAGTGTTTTTTTTTTTATCATTTTAAAGTTCAGAACGTAAAATATACTTATGTGTCATAGTGTCTGTTGTTGTTATTTTTTCAAAATATTTGTTTACTTTTCTTTGAATATTTTTGGCAAACGTTTTATTGTCTTATTACAGCACTGTTCACGAGACAAAATAAATCTTTGGTTACAGTCAATCTTTAATAATAATGAATGCACTAAATAATGATTCAGTCGACATTGCATTATTCACTGTTGCATCATTCTTAAACCCCCATACTTTTTAAATCGTGCAATCTATGAAGGAAATTATTAACACGTTCTTGTCCTAGAGAGAACGTCGAACGATATAAAAACACTCATACTACGATCGAGTAAGTGTAAGGATAAACTCTCAAATCAGATGTCAAAAATAATAAAAATATTCCGGTAAATATAACTGTTGTTCTCGTGTAATTATGTATTTATTTTTACATTTTCTTTTCAATCCACGTAATTTATTGGAACAAATATTTGAAAACGTGTTTTTGAAAACACGTAAAATTTTCAACATGCATATTTTACATGCAAAAAAACCAAGACACTTTTATTCGGTTTTTCGAATCGTGGAGAAAAACAAATTCTCTAGAGAACTCCATAAATAAATGAATCAACTCGAATGGTTCAGGTTATGTTTTCGTGGTTAATTCCCAGAAATCCACGATCAATTTTCAATCTTTCTTCCATTAAGCATAGATTTTTGTACACAAATAAATTTTATGGTCGAATAAATCAAATAAATATTTAAAATAATATTTCATTAAACACATAAAATTAATCGGTAGTTAAAGGGTTAAAGTGAACTCGATACGCAAATGGCGCCAAGTATAATAATATCACCATGGCAAATATCCGAAGCGCTTGCAACCCGATGGACTTAATACTTTTTTTTCGGTGACTGCTTCCATTTTTGCTATGATTGTTTTGAGGGTTGAAAAAGTTTTTTTCAAACTGTCTTTATTGGACGAGGAGTAGGTACACTAAGTTTCCTGTAGAGTTTCTTAAATTAGACGATAGTTATTATACTATTGGTTTCATTAACGAACGAATATTATTATTTTAATAAAGTTTATTTTATGGTACAAAACTGATGAAGTTAATTAAATAGTAAATAAATAAAAAGTTTACGCTACTACCTGCTGGTAAGTATTATATTTTATATATTTTTAAAAAATGTAAGCTGTTGAAGCAATAATTAACTAATTAAATTATTTTTGGTATTTTAGAAATTAAATATGTAACTTTTAACGTATTCTTCACTGAGAGATGGTTAGGAATTCATAATTTATTAAAGATTTCAGCCACTGTTTCACCATTGGTCTTAAAAAGAGATAAATTGATCACAACATCTTGTTTTTTTGTTAAATTATTTTTTAAAGTAATTAAATAAATTTTATGAAACTTAATTTTACTTATCTACATATACATATGTATAAAGTGTGTATGTGTAAATGTTTTTGGTATTGTTTTATTAAAGAACTAGTAAGCATTTTAAGACAGAATTAGCTATATTAGTATGTACCTAATTGTAATAAAAAAAATATTATTTAAAAGGATAAATGCTAAATCTATTTCATGAGACCATTCGAAGTCAAAACACACAATAGTTCTTTTGACTAATATTTTTTCCCCAAAAAGGGAGTTTGAGTTCTTGAAGCTTGAAGCGAATAATTTCCGACATTTTGAAAAGCAAAAGACTATTTAACGGTAGCAAAGTTGATCGCCTGTCAGCGAATCAGCCGCTTCATAAAGGTTTTACGTACTGCTGCCTTCTACCGCTAGCAGAACCAAGTGACACTATTCACTTACCATTAACACGCATAACTAACTTTGTATTTTATTTCTCGCCATTAATGTACTCCTTAAGGGTGTACTCTCAAATATACAATCCAGTACGCGATCGGCTGCGCGAGAAACCACGCATGTTGTTCACGCAGTTTTTTTTTAGAATATACAATGATTTTTTTTTCTGAATATACATTGTACACATTTACTGATTTTTTTAAACTGAATTAAAAAACAACTCTTTTATTTTCAAAACCATATATTTGTTTCGAAGGAAAACTATTTTTTTATTGCATTTTTTATGATAATTATACATACATGTATAGAATTTAACTTGAATGAAATAATGCATTTTTGTTTAAAATAGATAATTCCATTTTTCAGATATCGCTCACTCCTTTCAAGAACGTTATAAATCAAAAAACTTGATTTTTCAGGAGAACGTTTTTTAAGTTTAAAAATATAATACAATGTGCTAAAAATAAATATCAAGCCACTTATTGAACTTTTTACTGTGCAACAGATCTTTTTAGGTAAAACCTGAAGGTTTTTCTCCATTTGAAAAATATTTAGTATATTTAAAAAAATAATCAAACAATACCTTTTCTTCAAAATGCAAAAACAACACTATTTGCCCTGTAGCGGGAAATATTAAGTTAAAATTATGCTTCTTTCGCTGGGATATGTACATTTTATGGACATTCCGAAAACATGCACAACTGAAATTTGACGATTTTTGATTTATGACGTTCTTGAAAGGAGTGAGCGATATATCAAAGGTTTTCTTTATTTTGTCTTAGAACGGATTGCTCTCGAAGCAAATTATGATGATGTCATTTTATGAATCGGGAATAACTTTGCAAATTTATTGAATGTTCAAAACGCACTTTTATGATTCCAATAACCTTACTGTAAACATAAAAAAACATGATTTAATTTTTAAATTTCAGATTTACTAATATGGGAATATGAAACGGATTGTTATTTGAGAGTTTGAACTACATGCGAAGATGCATTTAATATCATAAAAAATATACCACTATCAACGTTATTTTTTATTTTTTTTTTAATACCATCAGTACGGACCTGTAGTACAGTAATTACCCTGGACTGGTACCTGAAGCGGAGGGCTGATCACCTTCTTCATGTGTAAACGATCAAGATAACACTGCGTTTATATGAAGCAGTGCCCTATGCACCATTGGGGTGCGGATAAGGGTTTTATTATTATTTTATTTTACTTCTTACATATATTTGTTTTATTTCTTACATTTTTAAAAATATCTTTGACTTATTACATTCCTACGAATATAATAAAATACGAATATTATCAAATATTCGTACTTTCAGATTATTGCATTAAACAATAGTATCCGTTACTGTGAGTCTCATGCTTTGAAGGTACTCGCAAATTAAATACCTTATCAAAAAATGTAAACATCTCAAATCATACGACATTCAAAAGTGCAGCGAACTTCCTGAATAATACCTCATTGTCTGTTCCGGAAGGAATAGTAAACGTACAGCTTAAAAGATATTTTATAAAAAGTAATAAATTATCAATATCATTAGGAAAATTGATGTGAGTTAATTCATACAGCCTTTTTGATAAAACCTGCATTTACCTTGCATATTGCTACATAATACTGTGTAAGCGAGCGGACCCGCTGTATATGCCGGTAAAAGAAAGATTCTGGCTGCACTACATTCAGTTCGTCGCCGGGTGTCGAACGTAGCGTTTGTGTCTGAAATCTCGCTGCGTTATCAATTTCTTCGTATAATTTCGTTACCGCGAAATAATTCACGAAAATTTCTCATTCGCGCGGGAAAATACGTTTAACCTCGAAGCGCCCAAGTCAAAAGAAGTGATATATTTTGCATTTTAAAACATTTTTAACGCTTTACCATGTTTACTTTCGAATTTCGTGAACTTTACAATGATCAATAAAGTTGTGCGAGATAAATATTTACGAGGTGCTTTCGCGAATTTTTTGATAAGTGCTACGGACATTTTTTCGTACCGGTAAGAATTCAAATCGGGAATTGGAAATGTCACTAATGGAATTGTATTTAATGAAAATGTTCTTTAGTAAGGTCTGAAACGAAAGTGAAAAAGCGCGTATAAATTGACTACGACATATTTATTCTTATCGAATTACAAGAGTGACGCTGACACGTGTTCGACGAAGCTGAGTGTGAATATTAACGGAGACAAATCAAGTTACAAATAATCGCAATTTCTAAAGTAAGTAAGAAAGTTTTTTTTCATCAATTATTTAAACATCGACAAGGGTTTAATATCCCATCGATTTCTTGAATATTGGGTTTATAATTTATCATTATGATATTACACAATATTTCGCAACACATGTCTCCATATTCCTTTTCAATTTGTACAATATTCTCTTTTTTCTCACTCCCTATAATATTTAGTCCGCCTTCGTGGTGTAATGGTCAGCGTGTTTAGCTACCGTGCTGGAGGTCCCGGGTTCGATTCCCAGGGGGGGGGGGTGAAAATAAATATTAGTGATTTAACACTGTAATATTTATTTAATATTACCCTGGACTGGTTCCTGAAGCGCAAGAGTGATCACCTTGCTTTCATGTAAGTAATGATCAAGATAACACTGCGTCAATTTGATGCAGTGCCCTATGCACCATTAGGTACGGATAAGGGTTATAATAAAAAATATATATATTTAATGTAACATAAATTAGTTGGGATGAACTAGGGATAGGTACTTGAAAAGATTGAGAAGAGTTCTCTAAGGTGGTATGGACATGTGGAGCGAATGGATAACAAGAGAATGACTAAGATAGTATATGAGGCAAATGTGAGAAGGGGAACAGAACGAGGACGGCCGAAAATGACTTGGCATGATCAGATCAACCAGATCCTAAAGTCTGGTGGTGTCAAAAGTCTGCGTAATCGGAGGGCATGTATGACTAGATGTATGGATGTGATTGAGGAGTGTATGTCAGGACAGAAGAGTGTGGCGTTCCATCTTTTTTGCCTACCCCTACGGCTAAACGGCATGATGGTAGTATGATGTAGTGGTAGAAAATTTGATTGAATTTTCTAGCAAATTGTGGCTCTGTACCTCGTTCTTAATAATAACGATGTAAACGCAATTTTTTCGGTATGTTTAACATTCGGGATATTTACATTGACAACATTACATATTTACATAGGCAATAATAATGATCTCCACAAATTCTGCACATTGTTTATGGTTTCGCTTTTTCAGGAAACATCACATTTGTTGTTTTATTGCTGAAAATTTATTTTTATTTTCTAAGGTTTGCCACGACATACTGAAAATGCGAGACATTTCGTATTACAAAAACATGTTTACTTTTTTATATTGTCACATGTTTTTATAGAAAAATTGTTGTCCAAAAAAATGTTTTTTCATTGGTAATAAAATGGAAACAATAATATTTTCATATTATTTTTGACATCTCATCAAAGATGAAGAAGAATATGGAAGTCTGGGCATTTACGGGGCTGACGACCGTCATAGGCTGGTTTAAGTGATCACTTTACACACGTGTAACCTTCACCAATTCTACCCATTATTGACAACCACACTACTCAAATTCTTAAAAGATCTATATATATGAACCAATTTAAAAACATTGTTCTTGAATCACTAGAACTTCACTAGAGACATCTATTGGTAAGATGAAGAAAAGCTTTTTACTAAGCAGAAACTCTTATATTAGTATGTGAGGTCCGAATCCTGTCGTCATCGAAGGTCGTCAGCCCCATAAAGGCCCAGACTTCCATATTCTTCTTCATCTTTGATGAGATGTAAAAAAATAATATAAAAAAAGTTTCTATAATTGGAGATAATCCAGATTTATGAATAAGTATTTGGACACACTCAAAATGTTTTAAATAAATAAACTGGTCAATTTATAAGCTAAATAATAAAAAAATAAAATGATACTTTCTGGCGTTTCTTATGTGTGTGATTATAATCCAGGATTCGATTTTTTGATATATGACTTAGTTGAAAGGAGTGAGGGATTTGTAATGCATACACCAATAATACTGTTTGGAGAATTTGTCCAGTGGCAGAGTAAATAATTAGTTGCTTGTCGCGATTAGAGTTGGTATGGCCATAAACTATAGACGAAACGGTAAACGTAGTGATTTTTATAATCGTTTGACCTAGTCGGTTGCCTAACGCATTGTTACTCGGGTGTAAGGTGACATATCGCGGTCATATTGTTATTAGCCACAAGGGACAGAACTGTGCATTGAATTTCAATCGGATACCCACTTTACATAACAATCTCTAGTGTCTAGTTACCGGACACATACTGGCTTGCTGGCCCGTATTCTTCAGATCGATTTAAGGGTGTATTTTTAAATATTTTCATTAGGATCTCTGCTAAATAAAAAAAGCTTACTCAACTCACATGTATTGGAAAAATGGATTGAAAAAATATATTTAATCATTTTTTAACTCTTAATCTTTCAATAACTCTATTATTATCAAAACCATATACTTACTTATGTACATATTTACTTCCAAGAAAAACTTTTTTTTTAAATACGGAAATGGTGTTTTAAGCAAAGAATGCAATCACATTAAATGTTACCTAGGATTAAATAAAATTTAGCTGCGCACTACCGATCATCATAGGTGGACGGACACATGTGGTGGCTTGGTGGGTCTCCACAACCATCTACTCAAATTTTTGGAACCCTTTTATGCATCACATAATTGATACGTTATTTCATATGTGAGTTGCGTAAGCTTTTTTATTTTGCAGAGATCCTCATGAAAATATATGATATTGTTGATAATATGTTCTTGATTGAATTTTTTTAAATTTATACATATACGTTTATATTTATACATATAGTTTATTTCACTGCCCCCAAGATTTAAAAACGTAAGCATATTAAGCTTGTATAATAATCTCCCACTGATTTTATGTTTAAATAAATTAATTTAAATTTTCTTCCTCGAACAAAGAAATCTTTTATAATTTATATTTGAAGCACTAACATTGTGATTTTCCATTTAATAATTAAAATGTAACTTTGTTTTCAAATCACTTCAAATATTTTATAATAACTTAATTTATACTAATCAGTCTCGATCAAGAAACCGTTAGCTTCGAAACCAGTAGACATTATAATTAAGTTTTAATAAAATATTTATATTGATTTTAAAACAAAGATACATTTTAATTATGAAAAGAAATCTTTAATGGCGTTGAATATATCTTCTCTTTGATACTTGATTTTTTCCATCCATATTACGTGTTGATGTTTCAAAATTAATTGACAATTTAAATGTTCTCAGTTACAGCCATCAAGAATATGCAACGCGAGTTTTAATGAAAATGTATTAAGGATTAAATAATAATCATTATCAATGACGGTGTGAAACAATTACATTTTTTGATTGACGGTGCTATAAAAGGCAAAGATTATAACGAATTTTAAATCACTTTCTCAAAACGATTTTTAAAATGATTATTTAACTGTTTAAATCTTATGATAATGAAAACATTCGCCGATTAAGGGGATACTCGCAATAACAGATCTCATTTTGCGTTCGGCAACGCTAGAAGCCGTACGTCATTTCACGCCCTTTTTATTAATATATATTCTCGTATTGTTTTTTGTTTTTGTTTTTTAAAATAAACATTGCTACATTTTAAAAAAAAAAAATTAATCCTAAACTCTCAACAATTTTTCTAGAAACATATATTTATTTCGAAGAAAAACTTGTTTATTCAATACAAAAACGATATTTTAAGAAAAAAAAATCAAACACGTAAAATGTTACCTTAGTTTAAAGAAAGCTAAATTACTATTTAACGTACAAAGGGCCTTAATAATTTAACATATCTCTATTAGGCAAGTGTATTTTTTTTAAATGTTTATTAAGTTTAAAAAGTTTATTATAACTTTAACTGTTTAAATCTTATGATAATGAAAACATTCGCCGATTAAGGGGATACTCGCAATAACAGATCTCATTTTGCGTTCGGCAACGCTAGAAGCCGTACGTCATTTCACGCCCTTTTTATTAATATATATTCTCGTATTGTTTTTTGTTTTTGTTTTTTAAAATAAACATTGCTACATTTAAAAAAAAAAAAATTAATCCTAAACTCTCAACAATTTTTCTAGAAACATATATTTATTTCGAAGAAAAACTTGTTTATTCAATACAAAAACGATATTTTAAGAAAAAAAAATCAAACACGTAAAATGTTACCTTAGTTTAAAGAAAGCTAAATTACTATTTAACGTACAAAGGGCCTTAATAATTTAACATATCTCTATTAGGCAAGTGTATTTTTTTAAAATGTTTATTAAGTTTAAAAAGTTTATTATAATAGTTGTTTTTGTTTCAGAATCATGTGAATATCACGAAAAAATAAATACAGTCATACGTAAGAACTTTGTAACAATATATATATTTTTTTAAATCATTTCTAAGTGCTTACAGTTCAGTAGTATTTGTTAAAGTGTGATTTTTTTGTGTCACAAAACTTCACCTATTAAACGAGAGAAAGTGAAATAAAACTATTTCGAGTGTAGTTTGTTCGAGTGGGAGCAAGATGACGAACCTAAGCCGAATCAAGGTTGTAGTCTTGGGAGGACGCAAAGTTGGAAAATCAGGTGAGTGAAAAAAGAAAATGTAATTTGTGTCTATTGTTATAAATATCTACTTGTGAAAAATTTGTTGAATCTTCTTCCTAGCTCCATCCCAACTTATTGTCTTTGTAGACTGTTGGGGTCAGCTCTCCTCGTCCTGAGGTTGTAGGTCTTTCTATTATATACAGCACGACCTAGCCCATGCCTTCAAGTTATGTTATAATTCTGTACAATCAGTGAAGTTTTTGGTCTTTCTCTAAATGTCTTTTTACTAAAATGAATTATCTTCAAATATCAAGAAAATAAAATTTAAAGCAACTTTTCCTATCATTTTGAAGCAAAATATAAATGTTGATTGTAATTACGTAAGCGCAAAATTTGTTTCGTCTTATTGATTTTGAAAATTAAAAAAATATATATTTGTGAAAAAAGGTGCCGGAACGCCGTTCCACCGCGTTAGAGCGCTTGTGCACTACACGGAATTTCACCATCCGGCAGTCCGGTTTTGAAAAATAAAAACGACTACTACAGTTTAGCGTGATCGAATTTACGCGCACAAATCGAGCGCACCGATCCAAAGAAAAAAATTCAGAAGCACAAGCCAATCTAAGCCAATTATCCGTTTTAGCATGCTAACTGAAGTGCCGGACGGTAAAAATCCGTGTAGTGCACAAGCGCTCTAAGGGCGAATTTTACTGTCCGGGAGTCCGGTTAGCACGAAAAAAAACGAATGATTAGCTTGTGCACTTCTCCGTCTTTCTCCGGATCGTTGCGCTCCATCGGTGGGCGATCACGGTGAACGTAAATTCGATCACGCTAAACGGTCGTAGTCGCTTTTATTTGAAAAAACCGGACAGCCGGACAGTAAAATTCCATGTAGTGCACAAGCGCCCTTACATTAAAAAATAAGTGTTTATTTTTAATGGTGGAAAAAGGCCCTGCTTCGAATGATATTAATAAATTATTTTTATTATAATATTCACTTAGAATTTATTCAGTAAAACATTTACGATGGCATTCATATTTATAATATGACATACCTGTTCAAGTTAAATGTGTTTAGTCAAATATCAAATGTCTTTCTCCAAACGCTCGTGTAAGTATCGAAAATTCAGATCTGACAGTAGCAAAAAATCGACTTGGGAGATATCATTTTACAATAACATCACTTAAACTTTTGTAACCTAAGAGTTTATTATATCTCTATGCCTGTTACCCACATGACTGAGCAAAAACTGGTGCGAAATTATGAAACGGTCCAACTGGCAATTATAGGCTCGATGGCGGTAGGAATACAAAGGTAGGAACTCCGATTTTTTGTACGCTTAGCGAAATCACAGCAGGTACACGTGTCATTTGGGCTTCCTCTCCCGAGGGAAATATAAATGCGTAATTTCATAACAAAGAGAGAGGAATAATTAGGATAATGATGGCTAATCTTAAGGGACTTCTTGCTAAATGTAAAATTACTTTTGATGTTTCCGATTTCCTGTTCAATTATCGTTTTTTATGTATCTTGAATATAACACATCTGGGTATGAATTGTAATCTGAACTATTGAAATCATACAAAATTGTCATGTGATATCGCATAAACCCACAACTTGGTATTTATTTTGATTTTTACTAAAAATCGAAAAATTAAACTGCTCGCAGTCGCAAAGATTCGCTTTGAAAATGGTGGATATTTTTTTTAACTTGCTGTTACGGTATTAGCATATAATGCTTACGCCAGTCATTCAACTTATTTAATTTTAATTATTTGAAAATGTTCAGTCTTTAAGAAAATAAAAATTATTTAAAATTAAAATAGTAAATAAATATCATCAATTATTTCTGATACGATAATTCTTCTTAAATATAAGTATGTTTCTTTTGTATTTTGATATTTTATTAGCATTGTTTGTTCTGTGCGTACTTGCAAGCTAGCTATCTATTTCAGTATATATATATTAATTAATGTATTGAGTAATATACACTGTGTTTCATGAGGAGATTGCGAAAATGTACAGGTTAGTGTTACGTTAGTAAGCTAAAAAAACACGTTGTGAACTTTTTAATTTTTTTTTTACTTAAATAATAAGTAAAGTCTATGGGCGTTACATTCTTTGTCCCCGCACTCCACCCTTCTTCAGAAATATAGGTACCCATGTCTACACGAAAGATACATGAAAACAATTCAAATAGCAATAAAAATTTGATCATTATTATTGTTTCTACGATTATGGAAGCTAGCCGCCTGGAACACGATGTAGGTACATTCTATTATGTAGCAGAAGTGTGACTAATAGGTAACTGTTACTTTTTCTGTTACTCGATTCATATAGTACCTATTATTCGTCACTTTTCCTAGGTTTATATTTCTTTCTAGCTCAAGTTTATAATGTCAAATTGTCAAATATAACACAAAAAGCAAAAAATAAGCTATACGCAACCAAATATAGCCACTGATTGGCATGAATATGATCGAATCCAAAAACCAAATTAGTGTTTTCCAATTCGATCGCCCATGTATATAATTATGTATTGTGATTTATTAAAAATGAATAAAATAATTGTTCGCATTCAAATAATTGCAATAATTCAGCGGTTTCAATTTAAAATCATTGTAAAAATCAATTTAAGTATACACTTGAGTATTATCGAATTGATTTGGGCGAGTGTTTCAGTATTATTTTTATGGACATGACCCAATCAAAGAACAATGCCTTCATTGATATATTTTATTGAATTATTTTACATGATGTATTATGAAAGCGCGCAGTGGCGTGCACAGAGTTTTTATTAATCATTTATTTATCAGGGTAGGCACAAGAAAAAATAGCGTATTTATTAATATGGAAAAAAATTGCTACAAACGACTTTCTTCATTCAGATCTTCCAAAATTCTAATAATACTCGTTTTGCCACTGAAAGATAACTGAAGAAATGATTAGTCTTCATTTTATTTATTTATAATTATTTGAAAATAAAGTAAAACAATTGTGTTAATTTATTATTAAGATTATTAATGTAAACACGACAAGTTTTGAGAAGTAAAGAAGTTCTCATCAACAGTTAGTATTTTTACCTATTGATGAGGATTGTTCTTAAATCTGGAAACTAGTCGAGTTTGTATTGATAAACTCATAAGTAATCTTATATAAGTGTAAATCTTCATGAAATTCCACAAAGTTAATGACAATTCGGAATAAACGATTGTATTCTTTCATTCTTCATAAAAACATTGACGTGATTTAGTTTAAATTCATTGACTTAGGTTCAATAAGGTGACGATTTCATTATCTTGGTCTAATTCACACATGGTCAAGAAAGGAAAGCAGGTTACATGCATTATTATTTCATGTTATGTGTCCATTATTAATTAATGATGTCCACGACGTACGAGTGTACGTCATTATTAAGTTTTGTTGTCCGTGGTATCGTCACAGATTGGGGCCCTGTATTCCGTTGTATAACTAACTAACTAACTAACCATCACGCCGCTTCCCCGCAGGGGTAGGCAGAGAGAATCGAACGCCAAACCACTCGGTCTTTGTAAACATTCTTTGCCTCTTCTACATTCATGCATCTCCTCATACATACCCGACGATTATTACGACTCCTGACCCGGCCGCTTTCAAGTATTTGACAAACCTGATTGTGCCAAGTTTTCCTCGGTCGTCCTCTGCTTCTTTTTCCAACTACATTCGCCTCATAAATTTGTTTAACCGTTCTTTCTTCACTCATACGCTCCACATGTCCAAACCATCTCAACACACCTTTCTTAATTTTATCGATAATGCTTATCTCAGCCTTACATTCTTTCCTTATTTCATCATTCGAACATCTATCAAACATCGTTTTGCCACACATTCGTCTGAGCGATCGCATTTCGACTGCATTCAGTCTGCTTTCATCCTTCTTTTGCCAACTCCATGCTTCGCTTCCATACATAAGGGTTGGAACCAGAACTCCATTGTGTACTGCCAGTTTAGCTTCCGCTGATAGATTTTTATTTGCTAAAACTGATTTTAGTGCACCATTCACTCTGTTCCCAGTATTCCGTTGTATCCTTACTCATATTTTATCTTGTCCGTTTTTCTTACATATTTGTGCGTTACAATTTTTTTATGTATTCACGAGTGTATTTTTACAGTTTGAAAATGCCCTCACAAGTCAAAATAGTTGTCACATTAATGTTTAATCTATATTAATAATCATATATTTTATAAAATAAAATGCCAATTCAATGAAAAAAAAACAATGAAAAAAAAACAATGAAAAAAAATAATAAGTGAAAATCTTGATTTTGCCTAGAATTTTTCCTTCAAGAATTACATGAAATTATAAAATTATTGTAAATTTTAACTTGAAGGGAAAGAAAATGCTTTAAAAATTACATGAATTTTTAATATTTTTTTAATCTCTCCATTTTTAATTGATTATTACCGGCGGAGTTAAGAGGGCAAACAAAAATATGGAGGAAAGGTAAAATAAAGGATTCGGTAAACGATCAAGAGTTTATGTTGTTAAAATTTTGTATTTACTTTAATTTCGACTTTTTTCCTTTTCTTGTGTGTACATATATTGTATTAAAATACAATATATTTTTATTATTTATGTATTCTTCAATACATACACCTACGTTATTTTCGCCATACGAATTTCCCTGTGGGCATTTTGTATGTACGTTTTTTTTCGTCATCCATTGCTTCCCAACGATTTAAAATTTTGGGAGTAGAACGTCTAGATCATACGGGTAATATCCGTCTTGTTTATAAATAAGCCAAATCGCAATATTTTACAATATATAGGAATCTACCTGCGTATAATTAAATTGTTCCAACTTATCGGATCCAAACGGATAATGCGTCTCGGCGATTTCCCTTAAACAGCCTTGACATTTGCTGTTTATTTCCGATATAAATCTTAAAAGGGACGGACACAATTCGGAATATGTGGGTACTTTATTAACAAGTATTTCAGGTTATTATTATGTTTATAAAATGAAGGTAGGTACCCATTACACATACAAAATAACGACGCAAATGAAATGAAATTTCAAATTATTTAATTTGAGTATTTCTTATCACAAAGTCATCGCTACTGACAATGTCGCTTTGCATCAATTGTCTATTACTATTCGTTCAGAAGCCAACCCTTTAAATGCTAGATTTTTATCCAACAACAGAAAAGTTGTTTTGTTTGACATCCATTGTTTTAAAAATAATTATAAATTCAACAAAGCAAACATGAAGTTAGTTTTTTATATCATTTTTTTAACATCTCAACATAGATGAAGAATAATATGGAGGTCTGGGAAAATTACGGGGCTTACGACGGTCATAGGTGATCACTTTACACACGTGTAACATTCACCAGTTCTACCTGTGATTAACAACCACACTACTCAAATTCTTGGAAGTTCTTTGTGTATGTGATCCAATTTCGAAACATTGTATTGAAACACTAGAATTTTACAGAGACATCTATTGGTGAAATGTAAAAGAAGCTTTTTATTGAGCAGAAACTTTTTCATTTGTATGCGAGGTCCAAATCCTGGATTATAATCACACGCGTGAGAAACGCCAGAAAACATTCTTTTCATAATTTATATTTGAAACACTAACTTTGTGATTTTCCATTTTATAATTAAAATGTAACTTTTTTTTTAAATCACCATATAGGGATTTAAAAATAAAGTTACATTTTCATTTTATTATTTTAGCTTAAAAAGATAACTCCTGTAGTTGGAGATAATCCAGATTTGTGAACAAGTATTTAGACACACTCAAAATGCTGTAAGTTAGTTTTTTGTAAGTTATGACTACAAAAAACAACTCTTAAAAATGATGGTTAAATTTTTTCAATTATGAAATTTACTCACATAATTTTAAGTGTATCCAAATTCTTGTTCACAAATGTGGGCTTTTCCGCTTAGGAGTTATATTTACATTTTGACAACTCAACATAGACGTAGAAGAATATGGAAGTCTGGGTATGTACAGGGCTTATGACCTATATCATAGTATGGTTAGGTCATTGTTGAATCACCTCCTATGAAGTTTCACGTCCAAATTAACAATTAGTATTTGGTAAACGGAAAAAATTCATCAATCAAATTTAGCAATTTATTTTGAACAGCTAATGTTTTATAGAGAAACCACTTGAGTGTAATTTTCCCGCAGGAACTAAACACAACAGCCATTTGAAAACAAACGAAGATTGCGTTATAACTTATTTCTGGACATTCACGATCTTCAAGCGAAATGTTAGTGTTGTGGTTATATGAAAACCGAATTGCTTTGGTTTGCCGTGGTTAGGTAATTGCACTCATTCAATTAATTATTAAACGATCTTTTCCCTCTATCCATATATTTTATGGACTTTTTTATTAACATTATAGGTATTATAATACAAATAAAAAAATCTTTACTTGGTATAAAACAAATATATTTTTTTAACGAAGAAAAATGGAAGTCTGAGCATCCCAGGGCTTACGACGTAGTATTTGGCTACCTTATATTATATGCAACGAAGAACAAAGAACAATATGTAAGTGTGGGCATTTACGGGGCTGACGACCGTCATAGGCTGGTTTAAGTAATCACTTTACACACGTGTAACATTTACCAATTCTACCCATTATTGACAACCACACTACTAAAATTCTTGGAAGTTCTATATATATGAACCAATTTTAGAAACCTTGTTCTTGAATCACTAGAACTTCACTAGACACATCCTTTCATCTCACCAAAAATGGGTAGAATTTAATCTGACCCAGTTGGACACCTTGCCGAACCGAACGTTGACATCAGTCAGCAACTGTCTCCTTGCTCTTCCTCTTTAGAGCACATTCACGAAACTGACCATATCGGCCCATGGAATACGTAGCATTCTACGATGTAGCCACATTTCGAATGCACTACTAGCTATAAGATTTTTTGTGACGTATCACATATTTGTCAAGGTTATTTTTAAATACAATTTTAAAACGTGTACTGCTATAATAACTTGCAGAGACGATTACAAATTATTGGTATTTCCCGATAAACATCAACATACTCTGCGTGATGATACGCACATAAAGTAAAAACCGTAAAATAATTATGTTGGATCAAAAGCGACAGCTATGGCGCCCTATTATTTCAACCCTTTCGATTCCTATATAATCTTTTTATAGTAATAAAATTATAAGTTGCAATTGCAACGCATCCACTAAACATAATAATACATTATTATATAAGGTTATTATTCTGCAGTTATTATTTACACCTGACGATTAGCTTCCGAAACTAGTAGTCATTAATAAACTCAAATTGTTTAAAAACAAGTGTTTCCTTAATCATTTTATACATTATTCTAAAAATAAATCTGTTTTTAAAATTACTCTGATTTTTCGTTGTTTTATTGTTAGTCTTGACAGTCATTATATAATTCTGTAATTACCTTACTCTGATAAGGGATTTATAAAGATGACACTTTGAATTTTTAGAATATATATTTAAAAAATATTTTTTATCTCTTTTCTTTTCAAAACCATTTAAGTATTTATTTCAAAGGAAAATTTATTTGTTGAATATAAAAACGGTGTTTTAAGCAACAACAAAAAACCATTACGCTAAATGTTACCTGTATTTAAGGAAAAATAAGTTAAGGGCTATTGATTATCCCACCTTATAATACTGTATTTTGTAAAACGTTTTTTTGAAAATCGGTGAAAAATGATAGTCCATATTGTTGACGATGGATCCCATCCCTGTGTGATTTTGAAATCACTTGTTTCGAGTCTGAAATCGCTATTTTTACGACAAATTAAAAGTAAAACACAGATACGCTAGGAGCTCTGTTGTCGCCATTTTAGGATGCGCCGCGCAAAAAACGCCCCACACTAAAACTAGTATCAATTAAATGGTGAGAAGTTTTGCGGAGTACGACGCAAGAAAGCGCAATAAATCAGCACTTATAGAGGATCGGTGTTGACTGTAAATTCGGCCTTCCAGCCAATCCTTGATTTATCCGTATCGTGCGCGCCGCCGCAGACGCGCGACGGGTTAAAAAGTTCAACAGGCGCCAAGAGCTTACGTCTTCCTGCTCTCCGCCATCTTTAGCTTTTGACAGCTGCTTCGTCCTTGCGGTGACGTATGTTCGAATTCCAAAACGATTTGCACGCCTTGCTTCACACTTCACGCTACAAAGTTATATGGAATAAACAAGTCATTCGCTCTTGGTCGTTATTATTGTAATCCGACTGCACGCGAAAGATAGATTAAAGAAAGATTGTTAACCGTTAAAAAAATATTACGCATCAAACTTCTGCAATTTCTTGATATGTACTTGGTAAGATAACCGGCTCGTTATATCGGGAGTGACAAGCAGAAATAAAGAAGATTATTCGAGATATGAAATATAAATTTCAAAGGTTTTTGTATAGATTTTTTCAAACATTCTTCAGACGAGACGTTGATAAGTACATCTTTGATTTATCTTATAAAATTATGTTGTTAAATCATTGAGATTCTTCTTCTTCTTCTTTTTCTTCTTTTTCTTCTTTTAGGACTGGGTCCTGTCATTCTCGGGTCGCTCCTGGGAGGTGGAAGACCAGCTATCCTTCCATCGTTTAGGTGGTCTTCCTGGGGGTCCGATCCTGCCTATGCTGCTGTCCGCTGCCACCCTCACCACTCGATCCGAACTCGCTCTTCTCACATGATCTCTCCAGAAACGTCTTCTTTCTCTTCCCCATCGCACAACATCTTCAACATCGCAGATTTTTCTTATATCTGAGTTACTTACTCTGTCGCGAAGTGTTAGGCCTGCAATGGGTCGTAGTGTCTTCATTTCCGATGTCCTAAGAAGGCTTTTTGCTCTCGCGGTGTCGGCTCTTGTTTTCGTGCCGTATGTCAGGATCGGTCATTGAGATTCAATCTATAAAAATAAAAATGGCGATTGTTTCAAAATCTTAAACCTTCTAAACTATTCAAAAATTTTGACACAACGTTGCATTGAAATTCGCGCGTGTTTTGTTGTATTTGTGCTATGAAAAAACGTGTCTCAAAGTTTTTTTACCGCAATGGCAGCGCCACCTATCAAACGTTTCAGTAACACACGCAATACTAAACATTGCTCATGGCGGACAGCGTGCTTTTTGACATCTTGAAAAAAAAATATATCGACTGGCATTGTTAAATTAAACAATCCAAAAATGTGTGCATTCTCTAAAACTAACTAACTAACCATCACGCCACAAGTATTTGAAATTCTTGATCTTGCGAAGTTTTCCTAAGTCTTTCTCTGCTCCTAATTCCAACCAGATTCATCTCATAAATTGTTTTTACTGTTCCGTCTTTACTCAATCGTTCCACGTGCCCGAACCATCTCAACACGCCTTTCTTTTGCGTGCTTTTTCCTTTCTCTCTTTGTCATTTCAGTAGATTGAGCCATAGCAACCTTGATGTGGATGTGTCATCGCTACTGAGAAATACAAGTGCAATAAAAAAATCCGTCTTGCGACATTTTCCTTATCTCCACGTACGTTAATAAGTTCTTACGTAAAACTTAATACCCTAATTGACGAATGTCACGCGCAATAAAGAGCAAAAAAGCTGTACGTAATAATATTAAAAGACATCATTTTTGGTGTGAATATTACACGTGTGTAAAATTATAATACCCACATAACCCTCCCTTCCCGGTGTTGTGTACCCTGTACACATAGCTTCTAATAACCATAATATCTCTATAAATATAATAAATACAAGGCTAAGATTTTAAGCATTCTTCCATAACATATATACGCATTCATTTAACAAAATAATATCAATAATAATCAGAATTTATCGGGTACATTGGAGGTATTTTGTGGATATCGGAAACAAATTCGCGTATAAACAGCGCGTGAAGAGTATGCGGGAACCACGACACTGTATTCGCATCTCACTCTTGCATACTTCCACTGTGCAAGCGCGAGGAGCTCAAAGCTCAATGTTCTCTGGCTAGCGGCAGTAGCTTTTGGGCTTTCGACAATAGCGGACCTTTGCTTGTTCCGTGAGCATTGTCAGAAGGTTTTTTTAATTTTTCAGCAAATTAATCCAAATTATTATAATTTTTCACTTCATTTATAATTCATTTAGGGGATTAGCTATGAATGTCCGTATTTTTTTCGATTTAATTTTTTTATTGTGTAGTGACTACCCACCACTGGGACGCGCGTTTTTATTTTAGCACAGGAAGGCAAAGGTTAACCAAGCCTATGAAGGTTGTAAGCCCTGTAAAAGCCCAGACTTCCATATTCTTCTCATCTATGTTGAGATGTCAAAAAGTTTGAAAAAAGTAAAGTACAGAAACCTTGATTTGTGAACAAGGATTTGGACACAACTAAAATGCTGTAAAGTTGATACACATTTAATATTGGTATATCATCTGTAGGGTGAATAATCCGGTATTTGATAAATATCATTTTATAACATGATACCAGATACAGATGTCTGAATAGATAATAATACAATTTATTAATTAATATAGTTATAACATATAAATCTTGAAAAAAATAAAAAATACTATTATACCATTAATTTTACAAAACATTAAACCTTCAGTGTAAGTCCCTCTCCAAGCTCAAGAGCTCAGTCTCTTTTTTGGAGAGGCACAGTGAATCTAAAACTATAAGTTTGCCATATGTACCTATAAATGTTTAGAAATTGTATTATTATTTACTATTTTTTTTATTCATTTAACATATTTACATTTTTATTTACAACATAATACATTTGAATCATTTATACATATGGAGAACTTTTATATTTCGATTCGCTGTGCCTCTCCATAAAAGAGTCTTTGCTCTTGTGCTTGGAAAGGGACTTACACTCGTGGTTTAATGTTATATAATAAAAGATATAAAAATGATATAAAATAGATATGATATAAAATAGTTTTTTTATGTTATACTTAAAAATGTAACTATATTAATTAAATAAATAAATAAAACTATAGTCTCAACTTGATATGAAACTTAATACAAATCTTTATTTTAAACATTCTATAATTTATTTTAAACATTCTATAAATAATCCTTTAGAATGATTGTATATTTATCTACAGCCCCTAAAGGTTAAACGCTTGGCACGATATTATTTTTAGCTGATGCATTTCTTAGTACAGAGCCGAAAGCTCGAGATGACATCACCGAGTAATGGGAAGTGCATACTACGATGCATTCCACGCGCTTGCTTGCTCGAGTTTATTTTTTATCTCCGTGGCCACATCACACCAGACGCAACAAAATAATATTTTACTAATACTTCTAGAAAAAGAACATGGAAATCTGAGTATAACGGGCTTGTAATCATTCATACATCCAAACAAAAGGTCTCTGCTAAATAAAATCTTTCTCGATCCTCAATCATGGGTGGTAAGTGAATACGTATCGCTCACTCCTTTCAAGAACGTCATAAATAAAAAATCGACAATTTTCAGTTGTACATGTTTTCGGAATGCCCAGAAAGTGTACTATATCACAGTAAAAGAGGTATATTTTTAACTTAATATTTACCCGCTACAGGGCAGAAAATGTTGTTTTTTCATTTTGAAGAAAAAATATTGTTTAATTATTTTTTTTAATATACTTACGTCCCGAAATTCTAACAAGAACTGCCGACGAATTGTCAGCAATGGTCAACCTGGGCGGCGCGAACCTGATGCCTATTGAATATATTACTTAGGGAAAACATAATTATAATAAACCATTTTAAATCAGCGCAGTCCCGTATTTAATAGAAAATGATCGTGTGCATGAGGCTTTAGACGCCAATTCCGTAAGCGGCGCGAATTTTGCTCCACGATTCGCGCATTCTCCAGAACATCCTCAGGGGAGTATCGACGGCAGACATTATGCGTGTTACATAATCAAATTGGAAGATGAAAACAAAATTGACGTATTTATTTACAATTCATAAACGAAAAACTACACCCTTAAAAAGTTTTATAATAATTTGTAAATTACACGTTTTACACCTTCGTTTCACGAGAGTAAAATAAAGGTCCCTAAATAAATAAATAAAATGATACCTACCGTTTTATACTATATTCGTTGTATTTCAAACGTGGTTGAAACAATTTTTTTTGTAAAAACAGAAAAATTTTAAAATCGATAGATAAAATGATTTGTGTGTGTGTGTGTGTGTGTGTGTACTCCATATGCTCCACTTAGGGAGTGAAAAAATCACATTCCAATCAATATTCTTAAACAAACATTGTGCGCAGACAGCATGTCTGGCTTCTCACGCAGCCGGTTGCGTTCTAAATTTGCAAGCTTAAGATCTCGCTCTGAATTAAATTTAGCTTATATTACCTTATCATGAATAGAGCATGGACTATAACAGTTAAGATGCAGCTCATTACCTTATTTCCCTATTAATTTGATATTTACGTTCTAGACACACACGACACAAGCATGTCGGCTCACCAGTAAGGCTACACATATCCTTATCCCCGCGATATCCGAGAACTTAATTAAGGGAAACCCGTTCACTTACGTGAGATGGGATTCGCTGATATTGAAGCTTTAATCAATTCATGTTCGATACACATTGAAACTGCTCCTAGGAAACTACCGCAGGAGTAACATGGATGCATGTCAAATCGTAAATTGTCGTTAAAAGGACCTACATAAGATAAATGGTTGCTTTTTCTTCATATTTAGCCTTCTGTCCTGCACTGCTGGATAAAGGCCTTTTCCGTATCCTTCCATTTTTTCCAGTCTATTGCTGTTTGCAGCCATTTTTAACCCCCCAAAGCGGCTATGTCATCGGACCATTTTTTAAAGGTTTTCCAATGCCTTTTTTATTCCATAATTGTTACTGTAGGCATTTCTTTAGATAGTCTAATATTAGATAGATTGAAGTAATAAATATTCATTTTTAATAATTGTTTTACTTAGTAAATGCTACTATTTCTTAAAATCTACTGTGACACGTGTTTCGATGCATTCCGCATCATTTTCAAACACCGTATGTGTGATGCGGAATGATGCGGAACGCATCGAAACACGAAATACAGTAGATTTTAAGAAATAGTGGTATTTACTGAGTAAAACATTAATTAAAACTGGATAGATTTTACCACAAAGTGACTGCCGAATCAATTGATGAAATTAATAAATATTAATTCACAAAATTTTAAGTATGTCTGAATACTTGTTCGTAAATTTGGGTTTGTCCACTTAGGAGTTATTTTTACATCTTTACATCTTGAGGCCCAGCATTCGTTAAGTCGCAACTTAATTTTCTCTAAATCCAGATAACATTTTACGTAATTGTTTTTTTTCTTAAAACAATGATACTCTCAGAATCGTTTGTGTATTGGTGATTCAATACACTTTATATTATAATACTTTTATGTAAGACGTAAATGTATTACGGAGGAACACAAAAATTCTGAGCCCGTATCTATTATAATTTATATTGATATTCTCATTTTTAAAGTCAAGTTGTAAATACATATCACCGGTAGGGGAAGGTACGTTTTCACATTGAAGAGATAAGTTTTTCTTTGAAAAAAAATTATGGTTTTGAAAAGAAAAGAGTTATTGAAAGGTTAGGTAGGAGATAAGAATTTTTTTTTCTAAATAATATATTCTTAAAACACAAAAAAAACATTCAACATTCTTTTAAAAAAATCGGGTGTGAACAGACATGTGATCTCTCCGGTGGTCCCCTGTATAATGAATTCTGTATTAGCGAATATCCCCTAAAGTAGATGTAGAAGAATATAGAAGTCTGGGTATTTACGATTATCAGTTCAATGAAGTTCTTAACTTTTTTAAAACCTTGTTTAAATTTATGTAAAAACCCTTTCTCTTTTCGAGTTGTTTAACATAATGTGACAATAATTAACTAAGATTTAAAAAGGAAATGTTAAACTAACTTAAAAATAAGAGTGATAACTTATTGATCGAGGTGGTATTGATCTTATATTTATAACGTTCATTACATCAGCATATTTGAAGTAGTAAATGTTAAATAAGATCATATTAAAACGTATAAATAAACCATTAACTTCAATTATTAGCATAAAAAACAATGCAAATCTTTCAACCCGTCATTAAGTTATACTAAAATAATTTTTCAATCTCTCGCTTGTATTCCAAATGAATATTAAGATCAATAATGAAATGGATAAATGAATAAATTGGCGATTTTTTATGTAGTATATCTCAATAATAGACATATAAATTCTCGCTTACATTTAAAAATACTTTCTCTTAATAAAAAAATAATAATATTTTGTTATCTGGAAAAAACAAATGAAAAGTGTTTATGATATGAACGAGAAGTCATTGAAATATTACTTTACATTTGTTTAACTGCTTATTTTTGTGAAAACTTTCCATTTTTATGGATTCGTAAAAGTTGTTTTGCCTTTTTCACTAATTATTCCAAGGCAAAGGAACTAGCGGTATTATACAAACTAATGTAAATGGAAACCTGAAGTGTTCACTAAAATATGTAAATTAAACATACATATTTGTACATATCTTTATTTCTAAACATAAGTATCAACGGAAATTAGAAATACGAGATAAAATCGCTATCCTATGGGATATTTTTGACATACATATGAACTTCAGCACGCGTAATGTAGTAGCCAACACTTCATATAATATATTGTACTGTGTTCATCAGCATAACAAAGAGATTTAACAATAAAACCTACCTCAAGGTACTTGTATACAATAAAAGTAGCTTGTCCATCTCACAAGATTGTTTGACCTCAAAATATTCAATCCACTACTTCAATTGTATTTAGGAATAGAATATATTTGAGGGGATAAATAATTTTAAAAAATAATATTTATTAGTTGCCTAAGACAATTCTGGTTTCCTACTATGTACAGGGGTTTATAGCGTATTATGTATCTTAAAAATGATAGTAAATATGTATAATAAATGGGATAAAGTTGGCGTAAGTAACAGAGCTTAAGGTGAAGGTAGGTACTGCTTTATGCAAAAGAAGATGGAGGAGGATTAGTAGCTATCATAGGAGAGAAAAAGGAAAATAGCCGTAATGCCTTGTAGGAATTATTTAAAGACAAATATTTCAATAAATAAATTATGTATGTATATATAAATACTTATTTCATTTTTCGTCTCTCGACAGTTATTAGATGTATTTATCATTAAGTCCCAGCATTAGTAAAGTCTCATTTATTCCACCGGAGTCAACCGAAGAGGTCACATGTCGCTCACTCCTTTCAAGAACGTCATAAATCAAAAATCGTCAATTTTCAGCTGTGCATGTTTTCGGAATGCCCAGAAAATGTACTATATCCCAGCAAAAGAGGCATATTTTTAACTTAATATTTACCTGCTACAGGGCAGAAAGTGTTGTTTTTGCATTTTAAAGAAAAGGTATTGTTTAATTATTTTTTTAAATATACTAAATATTTTTGAAATGGAGAAAAAACCTTCAGGTTTTACCTAAAAAGATCTGTTGCACAGTAAAAAGTTTAGTAAGTGGCTTGATATTTATTTTTAATACGTTGTGTTATATTTTTAAACTTTAAAAACGTTCTCCTGAAAAATCAAGTTTTTTGATTTATGACGTTCTTGAAAGGAGTGAGCGATGTCTGTACACGCCCGATTTTTTTTAAAGATTGGATATTGAATAAATTTTTTTTAGAATATATATAGAGAAACAGTATTTATTTTTTTTTAGCTCCTTACCTTTCATTAACTGTTTTCTTTGCAAAAGCATATAATTATTTCGAAGAAAAACATATTTTTTCAATGCAAAAACGGTGTTTTAAGAAACACACTTACACGTTCATATATAAATGTAAATATATATATATATATATATATATATATATATATATATATATATATATATATATATATATATATATATATATATATATATATATATATATATATATAAATATATATATATATGTATATATATATATATATATATATATATATATATATATATATATATATATATATATATATATATATATATATATATATAAATATATATAAATATATATATATATATATATATATATATATATATATATATATATATATATATATATATATATATATAAATATATAAATATATATATATATATATATATAAATACACATGTATATATATATATATACACACATATATATATATATATATATATATATATATATATATATATATATATACACATATATTTAAAATGCATATTCATTTCAAGTAATAAATTATATGAAGTGAGTGTGCACATAAAATCCGTCTGACATTTGTTTTTAATCTTGATGAACGTTTTGTTAAAACATTTCTTGTGTGTTCTCGGACTGATATGTGACTTTTATTGACTCAATTTTCACTAACACGCCCGCAGTAAAAGTATTATTCGCTGTTTCACTCTTAATAAGGCCAGCTCATGGTTTTAAAAAATAATATCATATCCATGCGTCAATTACCATTACGTCCATCCATTTGATTCTGAATATTAACGCAAGGAAAATACTTGCTATAAGTTATATCTGAAGCACTAACTTTGTGATTTTATAATAAAAATGTAACTTTGTCTCTTTGTCGTAAGATCACTTTCATATTAATAGTGAATTTAAAACATTTTAATTATATATTATAGAAAACACTTATTTTTTAGCGTTTATTTTCAAGAGGGATTGCGCTGTTGCTCATTTTTTTTTAAATCTGAATTATTTTTTTTGTATGTTTTTAAGAATACATATACATGGAAAAATACATATTTATTTTAACTTCTTACCTTTCAATGACTAAAACTGCGAAAACGATGTTTAAAGAAAAGAATCATTTACGTAAAATGTTACCTGGATATAGAGAAAATAAGTTTTAAAATAAGTCGCTTATTTAAGAAAATAAGCGACTTTTCGTCCGTCTCCGAAGTGTAATGGTCAGCACGCTTGGCTACCTTACTGGAGGTCCCGGGTTCGATTCCTAGGGGGGGGGGTGAAATAACAGTGATTTTTTCACTCTAATATTTATTCAATATTTCCCTGGACTGGTACCCGAAATGGAGGGCTGATCACCTTTACTTCATTTGTTAACGATCAAGATAACACTGCGTTTATATGATGCAGTGCCCTATGCACCATTGCGGTAAGGGTTTTAAAAAAACTAATAATTTGCGACTTAACGAATACTTGGCCTTTGGTGTTTAATAATTCTCACGATGCTCGATATCTAAAACAGTTATACATTTGATATATCTGACAAATAAGTACATAATTTTTCTCGGATTAACATATTTATTTGTTGAAGCTGTATTTATTAGCAAAATTAATAGTTTCTGCGTTTCCTGCAAATAATTATGTAGAACATTGATAATAAAGTAGTTAGCAATTCTAACATACTAACCAGAACGTAATAATGTTACGAATGCAGAGGTATAAAATAAACACGACCGTCTATTCACCTACCTAATTAATGTCACTGTCCCGTTTAAAAATTCGTTCCACCTGGTCACACCGTCTAGATCAGTGGTTCTTAACCATTCCCTTACGGTGCTAAAAACTACCGCGAGCACCAGTGATATGTATTTTGAACACTATATGAAATTGTGATTTTAAAACGGGAAAAACGTAAATATTCCTAAATTTTGCTTTTATTGAGCATAGCTGAAGTTGAAATGCATCAATGTTGCAATGATAGCTCTAGTAAAAACTTAAAAAAGAGAAAAAAAATACATCTCAATTGCTGCCGTAGCTAGCGCAGCGACACGACCACCCTGAACGACGACTCGTGCGCTACCAATATCGCTCACTCCTTTCAAGAACGTCATAAATCAAAAAACATGATTTTTCAGGAGAGCGTTTTAAAGTTTGAAAATATAATGCAATGTTTTAAAAAGAAATATCAAGCCACTTATTAAACTTTTTACTGTGCAACAGATCCTATGAGGTAAAACCTGAAGGTTTATTCTCCATTTGAAAAATATTTAGTTTATTTCAATAAATAATTAAACAATACCTTTTCTTCAAAATGCAAAAACAACACTTTCTGCCCTGTAGCGGGTAAATATTAAGTTAAAAATATGCCACTTTTGCTGGGTTATAGTACATTTTTTTGGGCATTCCGAAAACATAAACAACTGAAAATTGTCGATTTTTGATTTATGACGTTCTTGAAAGGAGTGAGCGATATGAGATCGTCGGAAACATATGAAGCCGCGTGCGCGTGTACGTAAAGTGTGGCACGCACGCATACTCTGAGAAACGTTTGTGTATTGGTGATTCAATCACCGATTTTTTCTACAATTGATTTATTTCCGTCGCTGCAAATGAATAACTTTACATTAAAATACTTTTATGTAAGACGTAAAAGTATTACGGAGAAATACAAAAATTCTGAGCCCGCATCTATTTTAATTTATATTGCTATTCTTATTTTTAAAGTCAAGTTGTAAATACATATCACCGGGAGGGTAAGGTTGACCGAGATGGAAGAACCAAACCTCACTAGTTTCATTTAAAATAATATGCTGGATATATTGGATAAATGAATATATCGTACGTCGTATCATTTTCCACATTTTGAGTATGTCCAATTAATTGTTCACAAATCTGAATTATCTTCAATTAGAGGAGTTATGTCATACTATATTTTGACATCTCAACAATTTCAAGTACTTGGACACACTCAAAATGTTGTTTATAAATTATCTGGTCAAATTATAGCTAATAATAAAAATGAAAAGGATATTTTCTGGCGTTTCTCATTTCATAATAATCCAGGATTCGGACCTCACATACAAATATAAGAGGTTCTTCCCGATAAAAACTTTTTTCATCTCACCATTAGATTTCTCTTGTGAAAATTCTAGTGATTGTTGTACAACGTTTCGAAATAGGATCATATTGTGTTGGACATACATATATATATATATATAGAACTTTCAAGAATTTGAGTTGTGTGATTGTCAATAATGGGTAGAATTGGTGAATGTTACACATGTGTTAAGTGATCGTAAAGTGTAAAATGATCTGTGTAAAGTGTAAAGTGATCTGATGACGGTCGTAAGCCCCGTAAATGCCCAGATTTCTATATTCGTCTTCATCCATGTTGAGATGTCAATATATTTTTCATAATATCGTACAATGAGTCGGGTGTGTATTTTGACCTCCGCCGAACCCGGGAGACTGACTCACCGAACCCAGGTTAAGCTCCACTGGTCTAGATGCAAGGTTCAAAAAGCTCGCAGGCATCCAGTTGGATATTTAGTATAAAATTAGTATTTTAAATGATAGTATTTCTAGTTTTCTCGTTACGTGTCAGCTATTGACGTCCACGCGGAGAAGAAAGTTGTGTTTGCGCGATGATTGCACAAATTTAATATCATTGCAAGGCATTCAAATGTCACTCCGAAGTGATATGTCCGTGAAATTGCAGATTACGCCCAATTTAACAAAAATGTAATGTGCTTTCTATAGCGCGGGTCACGATATTACGAATCGACGAACGCTCGGTCGCCTTGTCTTCTGTAATACCTCTACGAGGTACCTTTGATGTATGTTATGTAGCAAATTAGGGTGGAGCGATAAAAACTGATTATAAATAAAATAAACTTTATAACGGCTCTTAGAAAGTTATTGAACACTATCTCGGTGTGTCAAGACTAAAAGCTTGTTGAATTGAATTGAATTGCTGTAAAAAAGTTCTTGTTTGCATTCCGTTACCTCCTACAACATACATTGTAATCTATCTTTATATCAAAATATAATTATCACTTTACAAAAAAAAATGGCCATTCAGGAATTTGAAATTGTTTATTTTATATTTTATTTTGAACAGTTATTTTGTACGGAGGCTGGAACGCCTTTTTCATGTGAGTGATTTTTTTTCTAGCAAATTTTATAAATTTTTACTAATAAGTTTATTTGTATTTTAAAAAACTTTGTTAGCAATTTAGTTTGTTAAGATAAATGTGTAAAGTATTTCCATTTGGTGAGATGCTTAAAAAAAACTAATCGACATATATGTACCTATCGAATGTACGATATTAGTTTATTAGACCCGCGATTCAAAAATAAATAATTATTCAATCATGTGTTTTAAGGAAAATAAATATACATGTAAAAAAGACTTATCGCTCACTCCTTTTCACAACGTAATATATCAAAAAACTTGATTTTTCAGGAGATGTGTGGTTAAATGGAAAAGAAAGAAAATAAGAGTACACGTTTTAAATTATTACATTTTTGACGTATTAACAAAGAGGAAGAAGAATATGGAAGTCTGGGTATTTACGGGACTTATAACCTATCATGGACTCGTTAAATGATCACTTTACATATCGCTCACTCCTTTCAAGAACGTCTAAAATCAAAAAACTTGATTATTCAGGAGATCGTTTTTAATGTTTAAGAATATAATGAAATGTATTAAAAATAAATATCAAGCCACTTATTGAACTTTTTTATTGTACAACAGATCTTTTTTGGTAAAACCTGAATGTTTTTTCTCCATTTGAAAAATATTTAGTATATTTAAAAAAAATTATATCTTTTCTTCAAAATGCAAAAACAACACTTTCTGCCCTATAGCAGGTAAATATAGAGTTAAAAATATGCCTCCTTTAATGGGATGTAATACATTTTCTGGGCATTCCGGAAACATGCAAAGATGAAAATTGACGATTTTTGATAAATGACGTTGTTGAAGGGAGTGAGCGATAATTGTAGTCATAAAAGTCTTTGTAGGATGAACACAAGCGTTTTGATATGACATACACAAATTTTTAAATTTTAATATAGTTTTATGTTCTCATTGACCCATCTTAATGTCCAAGTAGGTCCACATTATATTCAAAGTATGTATATTATGTCTGTGTTGTATGATATTACGTTTCTTGAATGTAATTGATTCGCTTTCAAATTTCCGAGACAGAGTTACAAGTCGGTTACTTTGAAATAAACGGATACTTTAATTCTATGTTCACAGTTAAACTAACAGGACTACGTACTGTTTATTTTTTCCTGTGGAATAAACAAAATATCGTAATATTTAATTATGGCTTCGGTTGTTTCAATTTTGCCATTTCTTATTTTATTTGCCTAGCGGTTCTTTGTCCATTTTCAAAACTGTTTCCACGGTTATTTGCATACTGTTTTTCGTTAGCTTCCGGAACGTGTAGGTACATAGCTGCGTACGTACCGTTTTCAATGAGTTGGCTACAATATATTTTTGTACAAAAATTAATCAATACGTAATTATTACATATCTCAAATCATCTCCAACGTTTAAATTCAGAACGCGGACGGCAGTTCTAGGAGCCTTACGTGTCTTTGCATTTTTTAAAGAATGTATACAAAGGAATTAAACTTTTTTTAGAATATGTATTGAAAACATATTTTATCATTTTATTTCACTTCTTCTTCTAACCCTTATCCGCATCCAATGGTGCATAGGGCACTGCAACGTATTGACGCAGTCTTGATCGTTACTTACATGAAGGCAAGGTGACTTCATGACTTCCGCGCTTCAGGGACCAATCCAGAGTAATATTAAATAAATATTTAGTCTAAAAAATAACTTATATTTATTTTTATCCCCCCCTGGAAATCGAACCCGGGACCGACAGCACGATAGCTATAACACTAACCATTACTCTACGGAGGCGGACAAAACTTTCACTTCTTACCTTTCAAAAACTCTTTTCTTTTCAATACCATTTATTTATTTCGAAGAAAAACTTATTTTTTTGATCCAAAAACCGTATTTTTACCAAAAATCAATTACCGTAGGGCTACTTGAACTTTGATGTGTTACTTGAGCCCAGTACAAAAAAAGATATTTAAATCTGTATTTGGTCTATAATAATGAACGTATTTTGCCAATAAATGTCACCTGTCAGGGAAGCAATGAATCATGTCGATACGTTAAATATTGTTGACCAAATACAGATCTAAATATTTTTTTGTACAGGGCTCAAGTAACACATCAAAGTTCAAGTAGCCCCGTTCTACGGTATGTCAAATTTTACCTGAATTTAAAGAAAATTAAGTTATGAATTATTGTTTATTGGGTCTAAAGAATAAATAAAACTTAAGTTCATTTGAAGTTAAAAGTATGTAAACACTTGTTTTTTACCACTTGAGTTTTATTATAGACTACATGTTTCAAAAGTAAAACTTCCATCATTGAGGTCTGTATTATAACTAAAATATAAAATATAACATTGTTCTATAAATAAGGAGAGGGGAAAGTAAGGGGAAGGGGTTAGTCAAGGGGCGGAGTTTGAAAACAAAGGAAAATGGAAAGCAAAGGTGAAGAATTTTGAAACAATATATTATTTAATAAATTATTATTAGAATTAAGGTTTTTTTGGATTTCTAAATTTTCAAGATAATTCATAATTTGGGCTTTATATGGAACAAGGTGTAATAATTTTAATTTATGAGAGTTAAATGAGTGATTTTTCCCCTCTCTTTATTTATAGAACAATTTTATATTTTAAATTTTAGTTATTATACAGACCTGAATGTAGTCTATAATAAAACTCAAGTGGTAAAAAACAAGTGTTTTCTTTAATCATTGTAACATGTCTTACCACAAAGTTAATGCCGAAACAATCAATAAAATAAAAGTAGGCAAATGAATTCAGTACCAAAACTACAATCTGACCCATTTACTCGTATAAACTTAGTGAAATAATGATCAGTGAATCAGATAAAGTTCACCACGAGATTTCATCTTGTTTTTACAACAATAAAAATGAATTGAAAAAACATTAATCCTATTTAATATTGATACAAATGTGGGGATCGAGAGTGAATATTAATGGATCGTTATCATAACAAGAAATCAATACGCGAGAATGAAGAATTATGTATTTTCCAATGGTAATAAATTCGATCGGTATGTTTTATTGGCACCTTCATTGTTTTATTGGACCACTAATGAGTGGTAAGCAGAAAAAACGTGACTTTTACAAGAGTCAATTGGAGATTAAGTGGTCAGTTTGGTTCAGTTTCGACGAGAGGACAAGAGACAATGTAATTTAATTTTTTTGGAGTGTTCACTGGTCATGCTCTCCTTTCCTCTGATTGATTTATTGACAAGAACATGTTGAAGTACTTTATCATATGCATTACTAACGAGTTTTTTACTCACTCCATTAAGATAAGAATAACTATGGTCCACACATAATAAGCTAATAAAAAATTATAAATTATTATTTCTTATAGCTAAGCTATGTACATGTATTTCACTTTTTTTGCAGTATACCTATTGCTAATATATTTTTTTTAAGAACATTTTATTTATTTATTTGAACATAAATATATTTATTGGAAAGGAAGATAAACAGGATATTATAAACAACATTTTGAGTGTGTCCAAATACTTGTTCACAAAATCTGGATTATCTCCAATTATTTGGACACACTCAAAATGTTGTAAATAAGTAATATCTGGTCAAATTATAAGCTTAAAAAAATTATAAAAATGAAAATGGTATTTTCTGGCGTTTCTCATGTATGTGATTATAATCCAGGATTCGGACCTCACATACTAATATAAGAGTTTCTGCTTAGTAAAAAAGTTTATTTACATCTCACCAATAGATGTCTCTAGTGAAGTTCTAGTGATTCAAGAACAAGGTTTCTAAATTGGTTCATATATCGCGTACTCCTTTCAAGAACGTCATAAATCAAAAAACTTGATTTTTCAGGAGACCGTTTTTAAAGTTTAAAAATATAATACAATGTTTTAAAAATAAATATCTAGCCACTTATTGAACTTTTCACTACGCAACAGATCTTTTTATGTAAAACCTGAAGATTTTTTCTCCATTTGAAAAATATTTAGTTTTTTTCAATAAATAATTAAACAATTCCTTTTCTTCAAAATGCAAAAACAACACTTTCTGTCTTGTAGCGGGTAAATATTAAGTTAAAAATATGCCTCTTTTTCTGGGATATAGCACATTTTCTGGGCATTCCGAAAATATGCTTAACTGAAAATTGACGATTTTTGATTTATGACGTTCTTGAAAGGAGTGAGCGATATATAGAACTTTCAAGAATTTGAGTAGTGTGGTTGTCAATAATGGGTAGAATTGGTGAATGTTACACGTGTGTAAAGTGGCCACTTAAACCAGCCGATGACGGTCGTCAGCCCCGTAAATGCCCAGACTTCCATATTCTTCTTCATCTTTGATGAGATGTCAAAAAATAATAGGATATTATAAAGAAATGTATGTCTTAATCAGAGAAAAATAAAAAGACTACTCTTTTCTTCTTCTTTTTCCTGGCTCCATCCCGACTTATCGTCTTTGTAGACTATTTCGGCTAGCTCTCCTCGTCTTTAGGTTGAAATTCCTTCTATCTTAGACAACATTGTTTAGGTCATACTTTCATGTTTTCTTTCTGCAGCATCCAAGAGTTCTTTGGTCTTACTCTAGACATTATACGAGGAAGATCCATGACGATTGCCTGATTCACAATAGATCAGGTTCTCTATTGTCTTACATCTAGCTTCTACCTTACTTTTGATGTCTGTTACACCCAGGCTTCCAGGAACGCGTGAACTTTTTTTTTGTCTTTAAGGGACAATCCAGCTGAACATCTAAATATTTGCTTTTCAACAGTTTCTAGTTGCCTAGAGAAGGTGTTATATTATACATCAACTGAATAGTCTACACTCCATATTCTTATTTTCCATGTAACCAAATTAAGTCACAGCAACGCGTAGCCGAGTAAAGCTATTTTATAAAAAAAAAATTAATTTTAATAAAAGTTAAGATTTTGTTAATTTTATTTTTACTATGAATAAGAAAACCCTTCATTTTTTGCAGCTTACCCAGATATTTTAATCTTTTATTTGCTTATAATACTAGCATCTTACCTCAACAAAAGCATGTTTGAAATATTGTATTGCCGTAGAATAGAAAACTTAACACCAAATTTAAACTATATTATTTATTGATTCGGCATTAACTTTGTGGAATGACATGATTATTTTAATTAAATTAAACACTTAAATTATCCACTGAATTAAGTATAATTTTTATTTACGTCTAGTTTCGAAAACGACAATTGTTTTCATCTTCTGGTACAAATTAAAACTAATTTAATTTGTACCAGAAGATGAAAACAATTGTCGTTTTCGAAACTAGTCGTAAATAAAAATAAAACTCAATTCAGTGGATTATTCAAGTGTTTAATTTAATTAAAATTCAAACTAACTTAAAAACAATAAAACAAAGAGTTTGAAATTCTAATTGAATCTGTTTATTCAAATTGTACTCACATATTAATTCATTTTTTAAACATAAATTAAAAGTCTTTCACTACTTCAAATTTAGTGCAGTCTTGCATGGAAAATTATGTGTTTTGTTTATTTGATGATGTTTAATTTAAAAGTTGTTAATTGAATATTAATTAAATATTAAAATAATTAATTATATCAGCATCACTTAACTGCTTCTTTATCAAGCTAATGAACATAATAATTACTCAAACAACCTTCAGAAATGAAATCTGTTTCCTTTTTTATTCTCTTTATCACGTATAATTTATTTTTATTTTGCAGAAAAATCATTTCTTATACATTCTTATATAATGATCAAATTGCATAAGTTGTATACGGTTACTTTTATTAAGAGGATAAATTACATATATTCATTATCTAAAAATAATGTTTCAATTTATGTACATTTGCTTTAAACTTATGACACTAACATTCTTGCCTTATTGCCTGTTGAATCAAATACCTGTTGAAACTAAAACTTCTATATAAAAAATACACACTTGTACAAGACGACTTTGATGTTTATGTTTGTAAACAAGACTAGTTTCAAAATCTCATCAACAGGTGAAGATACACTAAATAAACTGTAGTTCTCGAAACTAGTCGAATTTATTTTATATTTAAAAAAAACTAAAAAATGCTATTTTAAATCATCATGTTATTCCATTAAAAATTAATAAATAATATTACAAAACTTCAGTTTGAAAGTGTAATCTAATTAGATTAATGGTAGAATATCTTTTTTACAGAAAATATTACATATTCGTCTATTTAATATATATAATAATAAAACCCTTATCTGGACCCCAATGGTGCATAGGGCACTGCATTATATAAACGCAGTGTTATTTTGATCGTTAACACACGAAGGAAAGGTGATCAGCCCTCCGCTTCAGGTACCAGTCCAGGGTAATATTGAATAAATATTAGAGTGAAAAAATCTCTTATATTTATTTGACCCCCCCCTGGGAATCGAACCCGGGACCTCCAGAACGGTAGCAGAGCGTGCTGACCATTACACTACGGAGGCGGACAATTAATATATACGACAGTAGAATGAAAAAGGTAAAAAACAATCAATTAACTCGACATTTCATAAATTAAATATATATTTTAACATTAATGTTTTGGTAAACAAAATCTGGGGACAGTAATAATAAAATTAATTATAATAATAGGGATTTTTATAACACAATATATTAAGCGGTCATCACCCGCCAACTACAAATCATATTACCATCTCAAGTGCTGATTCGTCTCTGTTGAGTTATGCATAATAAAATATAGTATGCTCCTTAGGTATAATCAATTTTTATAAATTGAGGAACTATCAGGAAGATAATTAATGCATAAAGTAAAAATCTTTATTTTTACAAAAATATTTTTAAAAAAAATAAAGTATTTCAAAAATGTGATACAAATATTTATTGCCGGTATGGAGGAACGCAGAAATGTTTCCGTCTTGACTATTTTTATTTTATAAACCAAATTTATCGTAGCTTTTACTGCAATACATCGATCAAAGTGATTACTAATCATAATATTTATAACAGCCATATAAAGCGACTACCAGACATGATATGCAAATCACAAGACCCCCGCGCCGACAAGTGTGAGGATCTCCAAATAAGGAGTTTAAATATATTAGTGTTTACTTTTACGTGACATGATTCAGAATGCTTTTGTAGTTCCAGGTAAAATGACCTTCCTCAACACTGGCTTCGGACGTGAACCCAAGTAAGCTGATACTAACCGCTACTTTCCTATAGTGGTAAATGAATTCCGATGAAAATTAATGCGTATTTAGCATCCGTAAATTGACGTATGGCGTCAAGAGTTTTATGACGATCATTTTATTTTTCAATGTAAATTTGCACAAATACTTTTGATATTATTTATTGTTTCGGCATACACTTTATGGCATTACATGTTGATTATTCAACAACAAAAAAATTAAACATTTGTATTATACCACTCAATGAGTTTTATTTCATTAAACATGACTAGTTTCGAAAACTAACAAATGTTTTCATCTACAGGTTATATACATCTGCTCAATAAAAAGCTTCTTTTCATATCACCAATAGATAGCTCTAATAAAGTTCAAGCGATTCAAGAACAATGTTTCAAAATTGGTTCATATATATAGAACTTCCAAGAATTTGAGTAGTGTGGTTGTCAATAATGGGTTGAATTGGTGAATGTTATACGTGTGTAAAGTGATCACTTAAACCAGCCTATGACGGTCGTCAGCCCCGTAAATGCCCAGACTTCCATAATCTTCTTCATCTTTGATGAGATGTCAAAAAATAATATGAAAATAACTCCTGTAATTGGAGATAATCCAGATTTTGTGAACAAGTATTTGGACACACTCAAAATGTTGTAAATAAATTATCTGGTCAAATTATAAGCTTAAATAATAAAAATGAAAATGGTATTTTCTTGAGTTTCTAATGTGTGTGATTATAATCCAGGATTCGGACCTCACATACTAATATAAGAGTTTCTGCTTAGTAAAAAGCTTCTTAACATCTCACCAATAGAAGTCTTTAGTGAAGTTCTAGTGATTCAAGAACAAGGTTTTTAAATGGGTTCATATATATAGAACTTCCAAGAATTTGAGTAGTGTGGTTGTCAATAATGGGTAGAATTGGTGAATGTTACACGTGATGTTAAAGTGATCACTTAAACCAGCCTATGACGGTTGTAACCCCCTTAAATGCCCAAACCATATTCTTCTTCATCTTTGATTTAAGTCAAAAAATAATATAAATTTAATTGTTTAAAACATATCTTACTTTAGGTCCGTATTCTTAAATACAGCAATTAGCATACATTTTCACCTTTGAACTATTCTACGGGTCTTTGCACTGAAGATTAAGGTTAAAGCCGGTGCGTGAAGAGCGATACGGCACTGTCTGCACCGGACACCGAACACTGGACATGTTTATACGCAAGTACGTACTTACAGTAATATAATGTTTAATATTCATTGAGAAATGCGAGGAGACCTTCAAGAGAATGTACATAATGCGCAAATGCAATGCGGCGACCCTTTCCGTTGTAAGGGATACATATCCACTTATCCTTAAACAAAAGCACTTTGTAAAGAGATGATAATTTATAATTATACCCCTGCGTCTACGTCACGAGTTCACTTGACATTTTTCAACGGTAGAAAGAAAATAAAAACGATGGAAGTTAAGAAATTTTTTAAATTTATATGATTACTTACCAAAAACTTGAAAATTGTAGTCCAGGAAAGCTCTTAGTTTGGAGATGCCTATGTTTTCTGATTCTTGAGTTTTCATTAATTTTTTACTCGCTTTACCACACGTTGCCACGAATAGTCAGGTTAAATGGAAAAGAAAGAAACAAGATGATAAACATTTCTAATAAATTTAATTTTACAATATTTGTGGGTAGGTATACACTATTGTAGCATCTGTCAATAAGCTGTTTGCTTTTCAACACATGGTACGGCAATTTCGGTTAAAAAGCTGTTTGAAAAATCATGTATTTTACCTTGAATACTTGAAATATTTATGTATATGTGTATGTATGTATGTATGATTGGTATGGCGTTCTATTTTCTCTGCTACCCCTGCGGAGAAGCGGTGTGATGGATAGTTAGTTAGTTATGTCTTTTGCCTGTCTCATAAAAATACAATAAAAACTACTTTCATATTTTTTAATCATATTTTCTTTGGTTCACAATACTTGTGAACTAAAGAAAATGTTATGAATCTATAAAAAAACAATACACCTGTCAAGAAGCACGCCGTCTGCCATGAGCAATATAAAAATACGGACGTATTTAAATGCAACGTTGTGTCAAAATATTAAAGGAATCGGTGAATCACTTAAGGAGATTCGATATTTTTCCATATTTATTTATATAGATTAAGTTATTTGATAAAATGTTTTACGTACAACTGGAATTTTATTTGTTCAATAATTTGAAGTAACGGAGAAAAATACCATGAGTTTAAACTATAAAATAAAACATAAAATGAAAGCACCTAGTTTATTTTATTTAATGGCTACTGTGGACACATGAAATCAGGGCAATAATCCCAGGAGATCATTGACATTGTACAATAATACAGTTCGACTATTTACATATTATTTTGATAAGTCATCTAATAGACCAGTTTTACTATCTGCCAAATTAAATGTCAAATCGAACAGAGTGACGGTTATTTATATATACTTCAAATGTGTAGATATATTTTAATACTTAACAGGATATATACATAAATACTATACATTGAGCGCAGTGTATGTTTTATCTGACATTTTAAAAGAAATATTATTTAACTCTTTTAGTGGGATGTCAACTCTAAAATTCAAGATAATTGATTCACCATTATCGCATGATTAATTTGAAGCGTGTATATGCCTTAAAATAGATTTTTGGTTCCATCATTTAAAGCTTATCATGCCAATTAGTGCAGAAATTTGAACATATATTAGCGTACCTCTAGTTGCTGACAATTTTGACAATTTAAATACATAACGAGAAAAAATAGCGTAAAAGAAACAGATTTTTGTCATTAAAAATGTAAAGTTTTGGACTATATATATATAAATATATATATATATATATATATATATATATATATATATATATATATATATATATATATATATATATATATATATATATATATATATATATATATATATATATATATATATATATATATATATATATATATATATATATATATATATATATATATATATATATATATATATATATATATATATATATATATATATATATATATATATATATATATATATATATATATATATATATATATATATATATATATATATATATATATATATATATATATATATATATATATATATATATATATATATATATATATATATATATATATATATATATATATATATATATGTATATATACATATCCATAAAATAAAATTCGAAACTAAAGAGATTATGGTGATGAAATATAAATAAAAATATTCTGATCTAAGTTTTAAACGAATTGTACGTCAGTACTGAAAATAATAAACATTAATCAAAAGTTTTTAAAATAGTTATAAAAAAATACAGCTTACATTTCACTATGACTTGAAATTTTTAAGGTACCTTTTATTCATTTTCACTCAAAACGTAACTAAGAACTACAGCGGATTCACTCTCAAGTTTTAAGGCAGGATTTAGTATTCTTCCTAAACATTGATTGCCTCCGACATTGCCTTAAAATGCTTTAAAATAATATAATGCTTATTAATTTGTATTCTCCCCTCCTATAATGAATTACCTAACATCCGAGTGGCTTAGACTTCAACTTCATAAGTTTTATGACCTATAACTTCTTGTGAGTGGATTTATACTGCATTAAGTAACTATATAATAATAAAACCCTTATCCGCACCCCAATGGTGCATAGGGCACTGTGTCATATAAACGCAGTGTTATCTTGATCGTTTACACATGAAGGAAAGGTGATCAGCCCTCCGCTTCAGGTACCAGTCCATGGTTATATTGAATAAATATTGCGGTGAAAAAATCACTTATATTTATTTTACCCCCCTTGAGAATCGAACCCGGGACCTCCAGAACGGTAGCCGAGCGTGCTGACCATCACACTACGGAGGCGGACAAGTAACTATAATTTCATGTAATTCATGAGTGAAAATTCTAGGCAAAAATCACTCGCTATCTCGCTAAAGGTATGAATTCAAACATTAAAATTATTGTAAGTAATAATGATTAAAGAAAACACTTTGTTTTTTACCACTTCAGTTTTATTATAGACTACATGTTTCAGAAGTTAAACTTCCATCATTCAGGTCTGTATAATAACTAAAATATAAAATTGTTCTATAAATAAGGAGAGGGGAAAGTAAGAACAATTATATTAATAATTATATTATAATTATAAAATAATTCTTATTTATAGAACAATTTTATATTTTATATTTTAGTTATTATACAGACCTGAATGATGGAAGTTTAACTTATGCAACATGTAGTCTATAATAAAACTCAAGTGGTAAAAAACAAGTGTTTTCTTTAATCATTGTAACATGTCTTACCACAAAGTTAATGCCGAAACAATAAATAAAATATTGTAAGTTATCATGAAATTACTAAGAAATATGATTTTAGTTCAATGGTTTAAATTGTGAGTTTACATAGGATATGAGTTTGTTTCTCTCCTCATAATAAAACGCGAAAAACACCTATTTTAGCTATTTTTCATATTATGGTACCTACAAAAAATAATTTTTTTTTTTTATTTGTTATTATTAAAGTTGTGTTTTTGAGTACTTTTTTATCATCAGTCCATAAGGGGCGGACGTTTTAAATCAAATTGACGATTTCTTTTAGTTGCCGGATGGATATATGTATTATGAAAGTGCTATAAATCTCTCTTGCGAGCTCTTGCACAAAAATATACTGAGTGCCCATGATTTATACAAGATCCATCCAGAGATTAAACAAGACGAGAGGTCAGAAAATGGAGGCAAGTACTTACTTACCTGCCTTCAATTTTATTGCGTTGTCTATGGTGTTTCTTTATTCGTCTTTTTATATGGTTCGAGTTCTTGCCCATTAAACATTTAATGCTGTTTCGCTGAAGTTGCAATAAGGGAACAAATAATTGACTTTTAATATTTGATCAATCAAACTCTGGATTTTTACCCTTGGGAAAATAAAACAAGATATTTACCATACATCGCTCACTCCTTTCAAGAACGTCATAAATAAAAAGTCATCAATTTTCAGTTGTGCATGTTTTCGGAATCCCCAAAAAATGTACTATATCCCAGCAAAAGCGGCGTATTTTTAACTTAATATTTACCCACTACAGGGCAGAAAGTGTTGTTTCTGCATTTTGAAGAAAATGTGTTGTTTAATTATTTTATAAGTATACTTAATATTTTCATATGGAGAAAAAAACCTTCAAGTTTAACCTAAAAAGATCTGCTGCACAGTAAAATGTTCAATAAGTGGCTTGATATTTATTTTTAATACTTTGTATTATATTTTTAAACTTTCAAAACGTTCTCCTGAGAAATCAAGTTTTTTTGATTTATGACGTTCTTGAAAGGATATGTGCTTCGATATTTTTTATACGAAGAGAACATGGAAATCTGATCATCCCGGGGTTCACAACCTGGCGCTGGCTGGCTTAAGTGATCGCTTTATTCGCTCTTCAATATTTACCATTCTGCCCGTGATTAAATATCCATATCACTTTAATTTTCAAATGTTGCATACCATATATGCAATATTGTAACTAGAAGTGTGACTTAATGGTAACTAATACTTTATTATTTACCTGATTAGGACGGCAATACTTAATTTTATTTTTCTTTCCAGTTTTGTTATGTCAAATAGTGAAACATTTTAGAAACTAGAAATATACGAAATAAAACAGAATTTGTGCAGTGATTAGCGTGATGAGCTTTTAATGATCAAACCCAAAAACTCTTAAAAAAAGAGCCGTTATTTTATTTGGTTTTTTAATTCGATCATCTTTATTTGATTATAGCAATCATATCTTATTTCTTTTTAAAGAGAAATATTTATTAAAAGGCATGGCTTTCTGGGGTATAAATTTTATTTTAGGTTAAAATAAAGGGCACAGGAAAAAATACAAAAGATATCAGAAATATAAATAGATTTAAATTTAAAAAATAAGAGAAACATTTTTGTTTTTATTATTTACATAAATATTTAAATTTCATACTATTTCTGTGAGCCTAAGCAGCTCATTATTAGAAATAGGTATCAAATTATGGTAGAGTGGGTTCGAACCGAAAAACTCTTACTTAAGAGTCCGCGACACTAACCACGGGTCCACAACCCGCCACAAGTTGAAAG